>NC_134359.1:3262196-3562196 GCF_048569485.1 Anomaloglossus baeobatrachus | reverse complement strand
GTGTGCTATAGATGTAGCATGTCACTTCTTCCATGTGCTATAGATGCAGCATGTCACTTCTTCCATGTGCTATAGATGCAGCATGTCACTTCTTCCGTGCGCTATAGATGCAGCATGTCACTTCTTCCGTGTGCTATAGATGCAGCATGTCACTTCTTCCGTGTGCTATAGATGCAGCATGTCACTTCTCCCGTGCGCTATAGATGTAGCATGTCACTTCTTCCATGTGCTATAGATGCAGCATGTCACTTCTTCCATGTGCTATAGATGCAGCATGTCACTTCTTCCATGTGCTATAGATGTAGCATGTCACTTCTTCCATGTGCTATAGATGCAGCATGTCACTTCTTCCATGTGCTATAGATGTAGCATGTCTCTTCTTCCGTGCGCTATAGATGTAGCATGTCACTTCTTCCGTGCGCTATAGATGTAGCATGTCACTTCTTCCATGTGCTATAGATGTAGCATGTCACTTCTCCCGTGCGCTATAGATGTAGCATGTCACTTCTTCCATGTGCTATAGATGCAGCATGTCACTTCTTCCGTGTGCTATAGATGTAGCATGTCTCTTCTTCCGTGCGCTATGGATGCAGCATGTCACTTCTTCCATGTGCTATAGATGTAGCATGTCACTTCTTCCGTGTGCTATAGATGCAGCATGTCACTTCTTCCATGTGCTATAGATGTAGCATGTCACTTCTTCCGTGTGCTATAGATGCAGCATGTCACTTCTTCCATGTGCTATAGATGTAGCATGTCACTTCTTCCGTGCGCTATAGATGTAGCATGTCACTTCTTCCATGTGCTATAGATGCAGCATGTCACTTCTTCCGTGCGCTATAGATGTAGCATGTCTCTTCTTCCGTGCGCTATGGATGCAGCATGTCACTTCTTCCATGTGCTATAGATGCAGCATGTCACTTCTTCCATGTGCTATAGATGCAGCATGTCACTTCTCCCGTGCGCTATAGATGTAGCATGTCACTTCTTCCGTGCGCTATAGATGCAGCATGTCACTTCTTCCATGTGCTATAGATGTAGCATGTCACTTCTTCCGTGTGCTATAGATGCAGCATGTCACTTCTTCCATGTGCTATAGATGCAGCATGTCACTTCTTCCATGTGCTATAGATGCAGCATGTCACTTCTCCCGTGCGCTATAGATGTAGCATGTCACTTCTTCCGTGCGCTATAGATGCAGCATGTCTCTTCTTCCATGTGCTATAGATGCAGCATGTCACTTCTTCCATGTGCTATAGATGCAGCATGTCTCTTCTTCCATGTGCTATAGATGTAGCATGTCACTTCTTCCATGTGCTATAGATGTAGCATGTCTCTTCTTCCATGTGCTATAGATGTAGCATGTCACTTCTTCCATGTGCTATAGATGCAGCATGTCACTTCTTCCGTGTGCTATAGATGCAGCATGTCACTTCTTCCATGTGCTATAGATGCAGCATGTCTCTTCTTCCATGTGCTATAGATGTAGCATGTCACTTCTTCCATGTGCTATAGATGCAGCATGTCACTTCTTCCGTGTGCTATAGATGCAGCATGTCACTTCTTCCATGTGCTATAGATGCAGCATGTCACTTCTTCCGTGTGCTATAGATGCAGCATGTCACTTCTTCCATGTGCTATAGATGTAGCATGTCACTTCTCCCGTGCGCTATAGATGTAGCATGTCACTTCTTCCGTGCGCTATAGATGCAGCATGTCTCTTCTTCCATGTGCTATAGATGCAGCATGTCACTTCTTCCATGTGCTATAGATGCAGCATGTCTCTTCTTCCATGTGCTATAGATGTAGCATGTCACTTCTTCCATGTGCTATAGATGCAGCATGTCACTTCTTCCGTGTGCTATAGATGCAGCATGTCACTTCTTCCATGTGCTATAGATGTAGCATGTCACTTCTTCCATGTGCTATAGATGCAGCATGTCACTTCTTCCGTGTGCTATAGATGCAGCATGTCACTTCTTCCATGTGCTATAGATGTAGCATGTCACTTCTCCCGTGCGCTATAGATGTAGCATGTCACTTCTTCCGTGTGCTATAGATGCAGCATGTCACTTCTTCCATGCGCTATAGATGTAGCATGTCACTTCTTCCGTGTGCTATAGATGTAGCATGTCACTTCTTCCGTGTGCTATAGATGCAGCATGTCACTTCTTCCATGTGCTATAGATGCAGCATGTCACTTCTTCCGTGTGCTATAGATGCAGCATGTCACTTCTTCCGTGTGCTATAGATGTAGCATGTCACTTCTTCCATGCGCTATAGATGCAGCATGTCTCTTCTTCCATGCGCTATAGATGTAGCATGTCACTTCTTCCATGCGCTATAGATGCAGCATGTCACTTCTTCCATGTGCTATAGATGCAGCATGTCACTTCTTCCGTGTGCTATAGATGTAGCATGTCACTTCTTCCGTGCGCTATAGATGCAGCATGTCACTTCTTCCGTGCGCTATGGATGCAGCATGTCACTTCTTCCGTGTGCTATAGATGCAGCATGTCACTTCTTCCATGTGCTATAGATGTAGCATGTCACTTCTTCCGTGCGCTATAGATGCAGCATGTCACTTCTTCCGTGCGCTATAGATGTAGCATGTCACTTCTTCCGTGTGCTATAGATGCAGCATGTCACTTCTTCCGTGCGCTATAGATGTAGCATGTCACTTCTTCCGTGCGCTATAGATGTAGCATGTCACTTCTTCCGTGTGCTATAGATGTAGCATGTCTCTTCTTCCATGTGCTATAGATGCAGCATGTCACTTCTTCCATGTGCTATAGATGCAGCATGTCTCTTCTTCCGTGCGCTATAGATGCAGCATGTCACTTCTTCCGTGTGCTATAGATGTAGCATGTCACTTCTTCCATGTGCTATAGATGCAGCATGTCACTTCTTCCATGTGCTATAGATGCAGCATGTCACTTCTTCCATGTGCTATAGATGCAGCATGTCACTTCTTCCGTGCGCTATAGATGTAGCATGTCACTTCTTCCATGTGCTATAGATGCAGCATGTCACTTCTTCCGTGTGCTATAGATGTAGCATGTCACTTCTTCCGTGTGCTATAGATGTAGCATGTCACTTCTTCCATGTGCTATAGATGTAGCATGTCACTTCTTCCATGTGCTATAGATGTAGCATGTCTCTTCTTCCATGCGCTATAGATGTAGCATGTCTCTTCTTCCGTGTGCTATAGATGCAGCATGTCACTTCTTCCGTGTGCTATAGATGTAGCATGTCACTTCTTCCATGTGCTATAGATGTAGCATGTCTCTTCTTCCATGCGCTATAGATGTAGCATGTCACTTCTTCCATGCGCTATAGATGTAGCATGTCACTTCTTCCATGCGCTATAGATGTAGCATGTCACTTCTTCCGTGCGCTATAGATGTAGCATGTCTCTTCTTCCGTGTGCTATAGATGTAGCATGTCACTTCTTCCGTGCGCTATAGATGTAGCATGTCTCTTCTTCCATGTGCTATAGATGCAGCATGTCTCTTCTTCCATGTGCTATAGATGCAGCATGTCTCTTCTTCCATGTGCTATAGATGCAGCATGTCTCTTCTTCCATGTGCTATAGATGTAGCATGTCACTTCTTCCGTGCGCTATAGATGTAGCATGTCTCTTCTTCCATGCGCTATAGATGCAGCATGTCTCTTCTTCCATGCGCTATAGATGTAGCATGTCTCTTCTTCCATGCGCTATAGATGCAGCATGTCTCTTCTTCCATGTGCTATAGATGCAGCATGTCACTTCTTCCGTGCGCTATAGATGTAGCATGTCACTTCTTCCGTGTGCTATAGATGTAGCATGTCACTTCTTCCATGCGCTATAGATGCAGCATGTCACTTCTTCCGTGCGCTATAGATGCAGCATGTCTCTTCTTCCATGCGCTATAGATGCAGCATGTCTCTTCTTCCATGCGCTATAGATGTAGCATGTCACTTCTTCCGTGCGCTATAGATGTAGCATGTCTCTTCTTCCATGTGCTATAGATGCAGCATGTCTCTTCTTCCGTGTGCTATAGATGTAGCATGTCACTTCTTCCATGTGCTATAGATGTAGCATGTCACTTCTTCCATGTGCTATAGATGCAGCATGTCACTTCTTCCATGTGCTATAGATGTAGCATGTCACTTCTTCCGTGTGCTATAGATGTAGCATGTCACTTCTTCCGTGCGCTATAGATGTAGCATGTCACTTCTTCCGTGTGCTATAGATGTAGCATGTCACTTCTTCCGTGTGCTATAGATGTAGCATGTCACTTCTTCCGTGCGCTATAGATGTAGCATGTCACTTCTTCCGTGTGCTATAGATGTAGCATGTCACTTCTTCCGTGTGCTATAGATGTAGCATGTCTCTTCTTCCGTGTGCTATAGATGTAGCATGTCACTTCTTCCATGCGCTATAGATGTAGCATGTCACTTCTTCCATGTGCTATAGATGTAGCATGTCACTTCTTCCATGTGCTATAGATGTAGCATGTCACTTCTTCCATGTGCTATAGATGCAGCATGTCTCTTCTTCCATGTGCTATAGATGTAGCATGTCACTTCTTCCATGTGCTATAGATGTAGCATGTCACTTCTTCCATGTGCTATAGATGCAGCATGTCTCTTCTTCCATGTGCTATAGATGTAGCATGTCACTTCTTCCATGCGCTATAGATGTAGCATGTCACTTCTTCCATGTGCTATAGATGTAGCATGTCTCTTCTTCCGTGTGCTATAGATGTAGCATGTCACTTCTTCCATGTGCTATAGATGTAGCATGTCACTTCTTCCATGTGCTATAGATGCAGCATGTCACTTCTTCCGTGTGCTATAGATGTAGCATGTCACTTCTTCCGTGTGCTATAGATGTAGCATGTCTCTTCTTCCGTGTGCTATAGATGTAGCATGTCACTTCTTCCATGCGCTATAGATGTAGCATGTCACTTCTTCCATGTGCTATAGATGTAGCATGTCTCTTCTTCCATGTGCTATAGATGTAGCATGTCACTTCTTCCATGTGCTATAGATGCAGCATGTCACTTCTTCCATGCGCTATAGATGTAGCATGTCTCTTCTTCCGTGTGCTATAGATGTAGCATGTCACTTCTTCCATGCGCTATAGATGTAGCATGTCACTTCTTCCATGTGCTATAGATGTAGCATGTCTCTTCTTCCATGCGCTATAGATGTAGCATGTCTCTTCTTCCATGCGCTATAGATGTAGCATGTCACTTCTTCCATGCGCTATAGATGTAGCATGTCTCTTCTTCCGTGTGCTATAGATGTAGCATGTCTCTTCTTCCATGTGCTATAGATGCAGCATGTCACTTCTTCCATGTGCTATAGATGTAGCATGTCACTTCTTCCATGTGCTATAGATGCAGCATGTCACTTCTTCCATGCGCTATAGATGCAGCATGTCACTTCTTCCATGTGCTATAGATGTAGCATGTCACTTCTTCCGTGTGCTATAGATGTAGCATGTCACTTCTTCCGTGCGCTATAGATGTAGCATGTCTCTTCTTCCATGTGCTATAGATGCAGCATGTCACTTCTTCCATGTGCTATAGATGTAGCATGTCACTTCTTCCATGTGCTATAGATGCAGCATGTCACTTCTTCCGTGTGCTATAGATGTAGCATGTCACTTCTTCCGTGTGCTATAGATGTAGCATGTCACTTCTTCCATGTGCTATAGATGTAGCATGTCACTTCTTCCATGTGCTATAGATGTAGCATGTCTCTTCTTCCATGCGCTATAGATGTAGCATGTCTCTTCTTCCGTGTGCTATAGATGCAGCATGTCACTTCTTCCGTGTGCTATAGATGTAGCATGTCACTTCTTCCATGTGCTATAGATGTAGCATGTCACTTCTTCCATGTGCTATAGATGTAGCATGTCTCTTCTTCCATGCGCTATAGATGTAGCATGTCTCTTCTTCCGTGTGCTATAGATGTAGCATGTCACTTCTTCCGTGCGCTATAGATGTAGCATGTCTCTTCTTCCATGTGCTATAGATGCAGCATGTCACTTCTTCCGTGTGCTATAGATGCAGCATGTCACTTCTTCCGTGTGCTATAGATGTAGCATGTCACTTCTTCCATGTGCTATAGATGCAGCATGTCACTTCTTCCATGTGCTATAGATGCAGCATGTCACTTCTTCCGTGCGCTATAGATGCAGCATGTCACTTCTTCCGTGCGCTATAGATGCAGCATGTCTCTTCTTCCATGTGCTATAGATGTAGCATGTCACTTCTTCCGTGTGCTATAGATGCAGCATGTCACTTCTCCCGTGCGCTATAGATGTAGCATGTCACTTCTTCCATGTGCTATAGATGCAGCATGTCACTTCTTCCATGTGCTATAGATGCAGCATGTCACTTCTTCCATGTGCTATAGATGCAGCATGTCACTTCTTCCATGTGCTATAGATGTAGCATGTCACTTCTTCCATGTGCTATAGATGCAGCATGTCACTTCTTCCATGTGCTATAGATGTAGCATGTCACTTCTTCCATGTGCTATAGATGCAGCATGTCACTTCTTCCATGTGCTATAGATGCAGCATGTCACTTCTTCCATGTGCTATAGATGTAGCATGTCACTTCTTCCATGTGCTATAGATGCAGCATGTCACTTCTTCCATGTGCTATAGATGCAGCATGTCACTTCTTCCATGTGCTATAGATGCAGCATGTCACTTCTTCCATGTGCTATAGATGCAGCATGTCACTTCTTCCATGTGCTATAGATGCAGCATGTCACTTCTTCCATGTGCTATAGATGTAGCATGTCACTTCTTCCATGTGCTATAGATGCAGCATGTCACTTCTTCCATGTGCTATAGATGTAGCATGTCACTTCTTCCATGTGCTATAGATGCAGCATGTCACTTCTTCCATGTGCTATAGATGCAGCATGTCACTTCTTCCATGTGCTATAGATGCAGCATGTCACTTCTTCCATGTGCTATAGATGCAGCATGTCACTTCTTCCATGTGCTATAGATGTAGCATGTCACTTCTTCCATGTGCTATAGATGCAGCATGTCACTTCTTCCATGTGCTATAGATGTAGCATGTCACTTCTTCCATGTGCTATAGATGCAGCATGTCACTTCTTCCGTGTGCTATAGATGCAGCATGTCACTTCTTCCATGTGCTATAGATGCAGCATGTCACTTCTTCCATGTGCTATAGATGTAGCATGTCACTTCTTCCATGTGCTATAGATGCAGCATGTCACTTCTTCCGTGTGCTATAGATGCAGCATGTCACTTCTTCCGTGTGCTATAGATGTAGCATGTCACTTCTTCCATGTGCTATAGATGCAGCATGTCACTTCTTCCATGTGCTATAGATGTAGCATGTCACTTCTTCCATGTGCTATAGATGCAGCATGTCACTTCTTCCATGTGCTATAGATGCAGCATGTCACTTCTTCCATGTGCTATAGATGTAGCATGTCACTTCTTCCGTGTGCTATAGATGCAGCATGTCACTTCTTCCGTGCGCTATGGATGCAGCATGTCACTTCTTCCATGTGCTATAGATGTAGCATGTCACTTCTTCCATGTGCTATAGATGTAGCATGTCACTTCTTCCGTGCGCTATAGATGCAGCATGTCACTTCTTCCGTGCGCTATAGATGTAGCATGTCACTTCTTCCATGTGCTATAGATGCAGCATGTCACTTCTTCCGTGCGCTATAGATGTAGCATGTCTCTTCTTCCGTGCGCTATGGATGCAGCATGTCACTTCTTCCATGTGCTATAGATGTAGCATGTCACTTCTTCCGTGTGCTATAGATGCAGCATGTCACTTCTTCCATGTGCTATAGATGTAGCATGTCACTTCTTCCGTGCGCTATAGATGCAGCATGTCACTTCTTCCATGTGCTATAGATGCAGCATGTCACTTCTCCCGTGCGCTATAGATGTAGCATGTCACTTCTTCCGTGCGCTATAGATGTAGCATGTCACTTCTTCCATGTGCTATAGATGCAGCATGTCTCTTCTTCCATGTGCTATAGATGTAGCATGTCACTTCTTCCATGTGCTATAGATGTAGCATGTCACTTCTTCCGTGCGCTATAGATGCAGCATGTCACTTCTTCCATGTGCTATAGATGCAGCATGTCTCTTCTTCCATGTGCTATAGATGTAGCATGTCACTTCTTCCATGTGCTATAGATGCAGCATGTCACTTCTTCCGTGTGCTATAGATGCAGCATGTCACTTCTTCCATGTGCTATAGATGCAGCATGTCACTTCTTCCGTGCGCTATAGATGTAGCATGTCTCTTCTTCCGTGCGCTATGGATGCAGCATGTCACTTCTTCCATGTGCTATAGATGTAGCATGTCACTTCTTCCGTGTGCTATAGATGCAGCATGTCACTTCTTCCATGTGCTATAGATGTAGCATGTCACTTCTTCCGTGCGCTATAGATGCAGCATGTCACTTCTTCCATGTGCTATAGATGTAGCATGTCACTTCTTCCGTGTGCTATAGATGCAGCATGTCACTTCTCCCGTGCGCTATAGATGTAGCATGTCACTTCTTCCGTGCGCTATAGATGCAGCATGTCTCTTCTTCCATGTGCTATAGATGCAGCATGTCACTTCTTCCATGTGCTATAGATGCAGCATGTCTCTTCTTCCATGTGCTATAGATGTAGCATGTCACTTCTTCCATGTGCTATAGATGCAGCATGTCACTTCTTCCGTGTGCTATAGATGCAGCATGTCACTTCTTCCATGTGCTATAGATGCAGCATGTCACTTCTTCCGTGTGCTATAGATGCAGCATGTCACTTCTTCCATGTGCTATAGATGTAGCATGTCACTTCTCCCGTGCGCTATAGATGTAGCATGTCACTTCTTCCGTGCGCTATAGATGCAGCATGTCTCTTCTTCCATGTGCTATAGATGCAGCATGTCTCTTCTTCCATGTGCTATAGATGTAGCATGTCACTTCTTCCATGTGCTATAGATGCAGCATGTCACTTCTTCCGTGTGCTATAGATGCAGCATGTCACTTCTTCCATGTGCTATAGATGTAGCATGTCACTTCTTCCATGTGCTATAGATGCAGCATGTCACTTCTTCCGTGTGCTATAGATGCAGCATGTCACTTCTTCCATGTGCTATAGATGTAGCATGTCACTTCTCCCGTGCGCTATAGATGTAGCATGTCACTTCTTCCGTGTGCTATAGATGCAGCATGTCACTTCTTCCATGCGCTATAGATGTAGCATGTCACTTCTTCCGTGTGCTATAGATGTAGCATGTCACTTCTTCCATGCGCTATAGATGTAGCATGTCACTTCTTCCGTGTGCTATAGATGCAGCATGTCACTTCTTCCATGCGCTATAGATGTAGCATGTCACTTCTTCCGTGTGCTATAGATGTAGCATGTCACTTCTTCCGTGTGCTATAGATGCAGCATGTCACTTCTTCCGTGTGCTATAGATGTAGCATGTCACTTCTTCCATGCGCTATAGATGCAGCATGTCTCTTCTTCCATGCGCTATAGATGTAGCATGTCACTTCTTCCATGCGCTATAGATGCAGCATGTCACTTCTTCCATGCGCTATAGATGTAGCATGTCACTTCTTCCGTGTGCTATAGATGCAGCATGTCACTTCTTCCGTGTGCTATAGATGTAGCATGTCACTTCTTCCGTGCGCTATAGATGCAGCATGTCACTTCTTCCGTGCGCTATGGATGCAGCATGTCACTTCTTCCGTGTGCTATAGATGCAGCATGTCACTTCTTCCATGTGCTATAGATGTAGCATGTCACTTCTTCCGTGCGCTATAGATGCAGCATGTCACTTCTTCCGTGCGCTATAGATGTAGCATGTCACTTCTTCCGTGTGCTATAGATGCAGCATGTCACTTCTTCCGTGCGCTATAGATGTAGCATGTCACTTCTTCCGTGCGCTATAGATGTAGCATGTCACTTCTTCCGTGCGCTATAGATGCAGCATGTCACTTCTTCCGTGCGCTATAGATGCAGCATGTCACTTCTTCCGTGTGCTATAGATGCAGCATGTCACTTCTTCCATGTGCTATAGATGTAGCATGTCACTTCTTCCGTGCGCTATAGATGCAGCATGTCACTTCTTCCGTGTGCTATAGATGCAGCATGTCACTTCTTCCATGTGCTATAGATGTAGCATGTCACTTCTTCCGTGCGCTATAGATGCAGCATGTCACTTCTTCCGTGCGCTATAGATGTAGCATGTCACTTCTTCCGTGTGCTATAGATGCAGCATGTCACTTCTTCCGTGCGCTATAGATGTAGCATGTCACTTCTTCCGTGCGCTATAGATGTAGCATGTCACTTCTTCCGTGCGCTATAGATGCAGCATGTCACTTCTTCCGTGCGCTATAGATGTAGCATGTCACTTCTTCCGTGTGCTATAGATGTAGCATGTCACTTCTTCCGTGTGCTATAGATGTAGCATGTCACTTCTTCCGTGCGCTATAGATGTAGCATGTCACTTCTTCCGTGCGCTATAGATGCAGCTGGTCACTTCTTCCGTGCGCTATAGATGTAGCATGTCACTTCTTCCGTGCGCTATAGATGTAGCATGTCACTTCTTCCGTGCGCTATAGATGTAGCATGTCACTTCTTCCGTGTGCTATAGATGTAGCATGTCACTTCTTCCGTGTGCTATAGATGTAGCATGTCACTTCTTCCGTGCGCTATAGATGTAGCATGTCACTTCTTCCGTGCGCTATAGATGTAGCATGTCACTTCTTCCGTGCGCTATAGATGTAGCATGTCACTTCTTCCATGTGCTATAGATGTAGCATGTCACTTCTTCCGTGCGCTATAGATGTAGCATGTCACTTCTTCCGTGTGCTATAGATGCAGCATGTCACTTCTTCCATGTGCTATAGATGTAGCATGTCACTTCTTCCGTGCGCTATAGATGTAGCATGTCACTTCTTTCGTGCGCTATAGATGTAGCATGTCACTTCTTCCGTGCGCTATAGATGCAGCATGTCACTTCTTCCGTGCGCTATGGATGCAGCATGTCACTTCTTCCGTGCGCTATAGATGCAGCATGTCACTTCTTCCATGTGCTATAGATGTAGCAGGTCACTTCTTCCGTGTGCTATAGATGCAGCATGTCACTTCTTCCGTGCGCTATAGATGCAGCATGTCACTTCTTCCGTGCGCTATAGATGCAGCATGTCACTTCTTCCGTGTGCTATAGATGCAGCATGTCACTTCTTCCATGTGCTATAGATGCAGCATGTCACTTCTTCCGTGCGCTATAGATGCAGCATGTCACTTCTTCCATGTGCTATAGATGTAGCAGGTCACTTCTTCCGTGTGCTATAGATGCAGCATGTCACTTCTTCCGTGCGCTATAGATGTAGCATGTCACTTCTTCCATGTGCTATAGATGCAGCATGTCACTTCTTCCGTGCGCTATAGATGCAGCATGTCACTTCTTCCGTGCGCTATAGATGCAGCATGTCACTTCTTCCGTGTGCTATAGATGCAGCATGTCACTTCTTCCATGCGCTATAGATGTAGCATGTCACTTCTTCCGTGCGCTATAGATGTAGCATGTCACTTCTTCCGTGCGCTATAGATGCAGCATGTCACTTCTTCCGTGCGCTATAGATGCAGCATGTCACTTCTTCCGTGCGCTATAGATGCAGCATGTCACTTCTTCCGTGTGCTATAGATGTAGCATGTCTCTTCTTCCGTGCGCTATAGATGTAGCATGTCTCTTCTTCCATGCGCTATAGATGTAGCATGTCACTTCTTCCGTGCGCTATAGATGTAGCATGTCACTTCTTCCATGCGCTATAGATGTAGCATGTCACTTCTTCCGTGTGCTATAGATGCAGCATGTCACTTCTTCCGTGCGCTATAGATGTAGCATGTCACTTCTTCCGTGCGCTATAGATGTAGCATGTCACTTCTTCCATGCGCTATAGATGCAGCATGTCACTTCTTCCGTGCGCTATAGATGCAGCATGTCACTTCTTCCGTGCGCTATAGATGCAGAATGTCACTTCTTCCGTGCGCTATAGATGCAGAATGTCACTTCTTCCGTGCGCTATAGATGCAGCATGTCACTTCTTCCGTGCGCTATAGATGCAGAATGTCACTTCTTCCGTGCGCTATAGATGCAGCATGTCACTTCTTCCATGCGCTATAGATGCAGCATGTCACTTCTTCCGTGCGCTATAGATGCAGCATGTCACTTCTTCCGTGCGCTATAGATGCAGAATGTCACTTCTTCCGTGCGCTATAGATGCAGCATGTCACTTCTTCCGTGCGCTATAGATGCAGAATGTCACTTCTTCCGTGCGCTATAGATGCAGCATGTCACTTCTTCCATGCGCTATAGATGCAGCATGTCACTTCTCCCGTGCGCTATAGATGTAGCATGTCACTTCTTCCATGTGCTATAGATGCAGCATGTCACTTCTTCCGTGTGCTATAGATGTAGCATGTCACTTCTTCCGTGCGCTATAGATGCAGCATGTCACTTCTTCCATGCGCTATAGATGCAGCATGTCACTTCTTCCATGCGCTATAGATGCAGCATGTCACCTCTTCCATGTGCTATAGATGCAGCATGTCACTTCTTCCATGCGCTATAGATGCAGCATGTCACTTCTTCCATGCGCTATAGATGCAGCATGTCACTTCTTCCGTGCGCTATGGATGCAGCATGTCACCTCTTCCATGTGCTATAGATGTAGCATGTCTCTTCTTCCATGCGCTATAGATGCAGCATGTCACTTCTTCCATGCGCTATAGATGCAGCATGTCACTTCTTCCGTGCGCTATAGATGTAGCATGTCACTTCTTCCGTGTGCTATAGATGTAGCATGTCACTTCTCCCGTGCGCTATAGATGCAGCATGTCACTTCTTCCATGCGCTATAGATGTAGCATGTCACTTCTTCCATGCGCTATAGATGTAGCATGTCACTTCTCCCGTGCGCTATAGATGTAGCATGTCACTTCTCCCGTGCGCTATAGATGTAGCATGTCACTTCTCCCGTGTGCTATAGATGCAGCATGTCACTTCTCCCGTGCGCTATAGATGCAGCATGTCACTTCTTCCATGCGCTATAGATGCAGCATGTCACTTCTCCCGTGTGCTATAGATGTAGCAGGTCACTTCTTCCATGCGCTATAGATGTAGCAGGTCACTTCTTCCATGCGCTATAGATGTAGCATGTCACTTCTTCCATGTGCTATAGATGCAGCATGTCACTTCTTCCATGTGCTATAGATGTAGCAGGTCTCTTCTTCCGTGTGCTATAGATGCAGCATGTCACTTCTTCCGTGTGCTATAGATGTAGCATGTCACTTCTTCCGTGCGCTATAGATGCAGCATGTCACTTCTTCCGTGTGCTATAGATGCAGCATGTCTCTTCTTCCATGTGCTATAGATGCAGCATGTCACTTCTTCCGTGCGCTATAGATGCAGCATGTCACTTCTTCCGTGTGCTATAGATGCAGCATGTCACTTCTTCCGTGTGCTATAGATGTAGCATGTCACTTCTTCCATGCGCTATAGATGTAGCATGTCTCTTCTTCCGTGTGCTATAGATGCAGCATGTCACTTCTTCCGTGTGCTATAGATGCAGCATGTCACTTCTTCTGTGCGCTATAGATGTAGCAGGTCACTTCTCCCGTGTGCTATAGATGCAGCAGGTCACTTCTTCCATGCGCTATAGATGTAGCATGTCACTTCTTCCATGTGCTATAGATGCAGCATGTCACTTCTTCCATGTGCTATAGATGTAGCAGGTCTCTTCTTCCGTGTGCTATAGATGCAGCATGTCACTTCTTCCGTGTGCTATAGATGTAGCATGTCACTTCTTCCGTGCGCTATAGATGCAGCATGTCACTTCTTCCGTGTGCTATAGATGCAGCATGTCTCTTCTTCCGTGCGCTATAGATGTAGCATGTCACTTCTTCCGTGCGCTATAGATGCAGCATGTCACTTCTTCCGTGTGCTATAGATGCAGCATGTCACTTCTTCCGTGTGCTATAGATGTAGCATGTCACTTCTTCCATGCGCTATAGATGTAGCATGTCTCTTCTTCCGTGTGCTATAGATGCAGCATGTCACTTCTTCCGTGTGCTATAGATGCAGCATGTCACTTCTTCTGTGCGCTATAGATGTAGCAGGTCACTTCTCCCGTGTGCTATAGATGCAGCATGTCACTTCTTCCGTGCGCTATAGATGTAGCATGTCACTTCTTCCGTGTGCTATAGATGTAGCATGTCACTTCTCCCGTGCGCTATAGATGCAGCATGTCACTTCTTCCGTGTGCTATAGATGCAGCATGTCACTTCTTCCGTGCGCTATAGATGTAGCATGTCACTTCTCCCGTGCGCTATAGATGCAGCATGTCACTTCTTCCGTGTGCTATAGATGCAGCATGTCACTTCTTCCGTGCGCTATAGATGCAGCATGTCACTTCTTCCGTGCGCTATAGATGTAGCATGTCACTTCTTCCGTGCGCTATAGATGCAGCATGTCACTTCTTCCGTGCGCTATAGATGCAGCATGTCACTTCTTCCATGTGCTATAGATGCAGCATGTCACTTCTTCCGTGCGCTATAGATGCAGCATGTCACTTCTTCCGTGCGCTATAGATGCAGCATGTCACTTCTTCCATGTGCTATAGATGTAGCATGTCACTTCTTCCGTGTGCTATAGATGTAGCATGTCACTTCTCCCGTGCGCTATAGATGCAGCATGTCACTTCTTCCGTGTGCTATAGATGCAGCATGTCACTTCTCCCGTGCGCTATAGATGCAGCATGTCACTTCTTCCGTGTGCTATAGATGCAGCATGTCACTTCTTCCGTGCGCTATAGATGTAGCATGTCACTTCTTCCGTGCGCTATAGATGCAGCATGTCACTTCTTCCGTGCGCTATAGATGCAGCATGTCACTTCTTCCATGTGCTATAGATGCAGCATGTCACTTCTTCCGTGCGCTATAGATGCAGCATGTCACTTCTTCCGTGCGCTATAGATGCAGCATGTCACTTCTTCCATGTGCTATAGATGTAGCATGTCACTTCTTCCGTGCGCTATAGATGCAGCATGTCACTTCTTCCGTGCGCTATAGATGTAGCATGTCACTTCTTCCGTGCGCTATAGATGCAGCATGTCACTTCTTCCATGCGCTATAGATGCAGCATGTCACTTCTTCCGTGCGCTATAGATGCAGCATGTCACTTCTTCCATGTGCTATAGATGCAGCATGTCACTTCTTCCATGCGCTATAGATGCAGCATGTCACTTCTTCCGTGCGCTATAGATGTAGCATGTCACTTCTTCCGTGCGCTATAGATGCAGCATGTCACTTCTTCCGTGCGCTATAGATGCAGCATGTCTCTTCTTCCATGTGCTATAGATGCAGCATGTCACTTCTTCCGTGTGCTATAGATGTAGCATGTCACTTCTTCCGTGCGCTATAGATGCAGCATGTCACTTCTTCCGTGCGCTATAGATGCAGCATGTCTCTTCTTCCATGTGCTATAGATGTAGCATGTCACTTCTTCCGTGCGCTATAGATGCAGCATGTCACTTCTTCCGTGCGCTATAGATGCAGCATGTCACTTCTTCCATGTGCTATAGATGTAGCATGTCACTTCTTCCATGTGCTATAGATGCAGCATGTCACTTCTTCCGTGCGCTATAGATGTAGCATGTCACTTCTTCCGTGCGCTATAGATGCAGCATGTCACTTCTTCCGTGTGCTATAGATGTAGCATGTCACTTCTTCCGTGCGCTATAGATGCAGCATGTCACTTCTTCCGTGCACTATAGATGTAGCATGTCACTTCTTCCGTGCGCTATAGATGTAGCATGTCACTTCTTCCGTGCGCTATAGATGCAGCATGTCACTTCTTCCGTGCGCTATAGATGCAGCATGTCTCTTCTTCCATGTGCTATAGATGCAGCATGTCACTTCTTCCGTGCGCTATAGATGCAGCATGTCACTTCTTCCGTGCGCTATAGATGCAGCATGTCACTTCTTCCATGTGCTATAGATGTAGCATGTCACTTCTTCCGTGCGCTATAGATGCAGCATGTCACTTCTTCCGTGCGCTATAGATGCAGCATGTCACTTCTTCCGTGCGCTATAGATGCAGCATGTCACTTCTTCCATGTGCTATAGATGTAGCATGTCACTTCTTCCATGTGCTATAGATGCAGCATGTCACTTCTTCCATGCGCTATAGATGCAGCATGTCACTTCTTCCGTGCGCTATAGATGTAGCATGTCACTTCTTCCATGTGCTATAGATGCAGCATGTCACTTCTTCCATGCGCTATAGATGCAGCATGTCACTTCTTCCATGTGCTATAGATGTAGCATGTCACTTCTTCCGTGCGCTATAGATACAGCATGTCACTTCTTCCGTGCGCTATAGATGCAGCATGTCACTTCTTCCATGTGCTATAGATGTAGCATGTCACTTCTTCCGTGCGCTATAGATACAGCATGTCACTTCTTCCGTGTGCTATGGATGCAGCATGTCACTTCTTCCATGTGCTATAGATGTAGCATGTCACTTCTTCCGTGCGCTATAGATACAGCATGTCACTTCTTCCGTGTGCTATAGATGCAGCATGTCACTTCTTCCGTGTGCTATAGATGCAGCATGTCACTTCTTCCATGCGCTATAGATGTAGCATGTCACTTCTTCCGTGCGCTATAGATGCAGCATGTCACTTCTTCCGTGCGCTATAGATGCAGCATGTCACTTCTTCCATGTGCTATAGATGCAGCATGTCACTTCTTCCATGCATTTTGGATGCAGCATGTCACTTCTTCCATGCGCTATAGATGCAGCATGTCACTTCTTCCATGCGCTATAGATGTAGCAGGTCACTTCTTCCATGTGCTATAGATGCAGCATGTCACTTCTTCCGTGTGCTATAGATGCAGCATGTCACTTCTTCCGTGTGCTATAGATGCAGCATGTCACTTCTTCCGTGTGCTATAGATGCAGCATGTCACTTCTTCCATGTGCTATAGATGCAGCATGTCACTTCTTCCGTGCGCTATAGATGTAGCATGTCACTTCTTCCATGTGCTATAGATGTAGCAGGTCACTTCTTCCATGCGCTATAGATGTAGCATGTCACTTCTTCCATGTGCTATAGATGTAGCATGTCACTTCTTCCATGTGCTATAGATGCAGCATGTCACTTCTTCCGTGTGCTATAGATGCAGCATGTCACTTCTTCCATGTGCTATAGATGTAGCATGTCACTTCTTCCATGTGCTATAGATGTAGCATGTCACTTCTTCCGTGTGCTATAGATGTAGCATGTCACTTCTTCCGTGCGCTATGGATGTAGCATGTCACTTCTTCCGTGTGCTATAGATGTAGCATGTCACTTCTTCCGTGTGCTATAGATGCAGCATGTCACTTCTCCCGTGTGCTATAGATGCAGCATGTCACTTCTTCCGTGTGCTATAGATGCAGCATGTCACTTCTACCGTGTGCTATAGATGTAGCATGTCTCTTCTTCCGTGCGCTATAGATGTAGCATGTCACTTCTTCCGTGTGCTATAGATGCAGCATGTCTCTTCTTCCGTGCGCTATAGATGCAGCATGTCACTTCTTCCGTGTGCTATAGATGCAGCATGTCACTTCTTCCATGCGCTATAGATGCAGCATGTCACTTCTTCCGTGTGCTATAGATGCAGCATGTCACTTCTTCCGTGCGCTATAGATGTAGCATGTCACTTCTTCCGTGTGCTATAGATGCAGCATGTCACTTCTTCCGTGTGCTATAGATGCAGCATGTCTCTTCTTCCGTGCGCTATAGATGCAGCATGTCACTTCTTCCGTGTGCTATAGATGTAGCATGTCACTTCTTCCATGCGCTATAGATGCAGCATGTCACTTCTTCCATGTGCTATAGATGTAGCATGTCACTTCTTCCGTGCGCTATAGATGCAGCATGTCACTTCTTCCGTGTGCTATAGATGCAGCATGTCTCTTCTTCCGTGTGCTATAGATGTAGCATGTCTCTTCTTCCGTGTGCTATAGATGTAGCATGTCACTTCTTCCGTGCGGTTTGGATGCAGCATGTCACTTCTTCCGTGTGCTATGGATGCAGCATGTCACTTCTTCCATGTGCTATAGATGCAGCATGTCACTTCTCCCGTGCGCTATAGATGTAGCATGTCACTTCTTCCGTGCGCTATAGATGTAGCATGTCACTTCTTCCGTGTGCTATAGATGCAGCATGTCACTTCTTCCATGTGCTATAGATGTAGCATGTCACTTCTTCCGTGCGCTATAGATGTAGCATGTCACTTCTTCCGTGCGCTATAGATGTAGCATGTCACTTCTTCCATGCGCTATAGATGTAGCATGTCACTTCTTCCGTGTGCTATGGATGTAGCATGTCACTTCTTCCATGTGCTATAGATGTAGCATGTCTCTTCTTCCGTGTGCTATAGATGTAGCATGTCACTTCTTCCGTGCGCTATAGATGCAGCATGTCACTTCTTCCGTGTGCTATAGATGTAGCATGTCACTTCTTCCGTGTGCTATAGATGTAGCATGTCACTTCTTCCATGTGCTATAGATGTAGCATGTCACTTCTTCCATGTGCTATAGATGTAGCATGTCACTTCTTCCGTGCGCTATAGATGCAGCATGTCACTTCTTCCATGCGCTATAGATGTAGCATGTCACTTCTCCCGTGTGCTATAGATGTAGCATGTCACTTCTTCCGTGCGCTATAGATGTAGCATGTCACTTCTTCCATGCGCTATAGATGTAGCATGTCACTTCTTCCGTGCACTATAGATGTAGCATGTCACTTCTTCCGTGCGCTTTGGATGCAGCATGTCACTTCTTCCGTGTGCTATAGATGTAGCATGTCACTTCTTCCGTGCGCTATAGATGCAGCATGTCACTTCTTCCGTGTGCTATAGATGTAGCATGTCACTTCTTCCATGCGCTATAGATGTAGCATGTCACTTCTCCCGTGTGCTATAGATGTAGCATGTCACTTCTCCCGTGTGCTATAGATGCAGCATGTCTCTTCTTCCGTGTGCTATGGATGCAGCATGTCACTTCTTCCATGCGCTATAGATGTAGCATGTCACTTCTTCCGTGCGCTATGGATGCAGCATGTCAATTCTTCCATGCGCTATAGATGCAGCATGTCACTTCTTCCGTGTGCTATAGATGTAGCATGTCACTTCTTCCGTGCGCTATAGATGTAGCATGTCACTTCTTCCGTGCGCTATAGATGTAGCATGTCACTTCTTCCATGTGCTATAGATGTAGCATGTCACTTCTTCCGTGCGCTATAGATGTAGCATGTCACTTCTTCCATGCGCTATAGATGTAGCATGTCACTTCTTCCATGTGCTATAGATGCAGCATGTCACTTCTTCCATGTGCTATAGATGTAGCATGTCACTTCTTCCGTGCGCTATAGATGTAGCATGTCACTTCTTCCATGCGCTATAGATGTAGCATGTCACTTCTTCCATGTGCTATAGATGCAGCATGTCACTTCTTCCATGTGCTATAGATGCAGCATGTCACTTCTTCCATGTGCTATAGATGTAGCATGTCACTTCTTCCATGTGCTATAGATGTAGCATGTCACTTCTTCCGTGCGCTATAGATGCAGCATGTCACTTCTTCCATGCGCTATAGATGTAGCATGTCACTTCTCCCGTGTGCTATAGATGTAGCATGTCACTTCTTCCGTGCGCTATAGATGTAGCATGTCACTTCTTCCATGCGCTATAGATGTAGCATGTCACTTCTTCCGTGCACTATAGATGTAGCATGTCACTTCTTCCGTGCGCTTTGGATGCAGCATGTCACTTCTTCCGTGTGCTATAGATGTAGCATGTCACTTCTTCCGTGCGCTATAGATGCAGCATGTCACTTCTTCCATGCGCTATAGATGTAGCATGTCACTTCTCCCGTGTGCTATAGATGTAGCATGTCACTTCTCCCGTGTGCTATAGATGCAGCATGTCTCTTCTTCCGTGTGCTATGGATGCAGCATGTCACTTCTTCCATGCGCTATAGATGTAGCATGTCACTTCTTCCGTGCGCTATGGATGCAGCATGTCAATTCTTCCATGCGCTATAGATGCAGCATGTCACTTCTTCCGTGTGCTATAGATGTAGCATGTCACTTCTTCCGTGCGCTATAGATGTAGCATGTCACTTCTTCCGTGCGCTATAGATGTAGCATGTCACTTCTTCCATGTGCTATAGATGTAGCATGTCACTTCTTCCGTGCGCTATAGATGTAGCATGTCACTTCTTCCATGCGCTATAGATGTAGCATGTCACTTCTTCCATGTGCTATAGATGCAGCATGTCACTTCTTCCATGTGCTATAGATGTAGCATGTCACTTCTTCCGTGCGCTATAGATGTAGCATGTCACTTCTTCCATGCGCTATAGATGTAGCATGTCACTTCTTCCATGTGCTATAGATGCAGCATGTCACTTCTTCCGTGCGCTATAGATGCAGCATGTCACTTCTTCCGTGCGCTATAGATGCAGCATGTCACTTCTTCCGTGCGCTATAGATGTAGCATGTCACTTCTTCCGTGTGCTATAGATGTAGCATGTCACTTCTTCCGTGCGCTATAGATGTAGCATGTCACTTCTTCCGTGCGCTATAGATGCAGCATGTCACTTCTTCCGTGTGCTATAGATGTAGCATGTCACTTCTTCCGTGTGCTATAGATGTAGCATGTCACTTCTTCCGTGTGCTATAGATGTAGCATGTCACTTCTTCCGTGCGCTATAGATGTAGCATGTCACTTCTTCCGTGTGCTATAGATGTAGCATGTCACTTCTTCCGTGTGCTATAGATGTAGCATGTCACTTCTTCCGTGTGCTATAGATGTAGCATGTCACTTCTTCCGTGTGCTATAGATGTAGCATGTCACTTCTTCCATGTGCTATAGATGTAGCATGTCACTTCTTCCGTGTGCTATAGATGTAGCATGTCACTTCTTCCGTGTGCTATAGATGTAGCATGTCACTTCTTCCGTGTGCTATAGATGTAGCATGTCACTTCTTCCGTGTGCTATAGATGTAGCATGTCACTTCTTCCATGCGCTATAGATGTAGCATGTCACTTCTTCCATGTGCTATAGATGCAGCATGTCACTTCTTCCGTGCGCTATAGATGCAGCATGTCACTTCTTCCGTGTGCTATAGATGTAGCATGTCACTTCTTCCGTGTGCTATAGATGTAGCATGTCACTTCTTCCATGCGCTATAGATGTAGCATGTCACTTCTTCCGTGTGCTATAGATGTAGCATGTCACTTCTTCCATGTGCTATAGATGCAGCATGTCACTTCTTCCATGTGCTATAGATGTAGCATGTCACTTCTTCCGTGCGCTATAGATGTAGCATGTCACTTCTTCCATGTGCTATAGATGCAGCATGTCACTTCTTCCGTGTGCTATAGATGTAGCATGTCACTTCTTCCGTGCGCTATAGATGTAGCATGTCACTTCTTCCATGTGCTATAGATGCAGCATGTCACTTCTTCCGTGTGCTATAGATGTAGCATGTCACTTCTTCCATGCGCTATAGATGTAGCATGTCACTTCTTCCATGTGCTATAGATGCAGCATGTCACTTCTTCCGTGCGCTATAAATGCAGCATGTCACTTCTTCCGTGTGCTATAGATGTAGCATGTCACTTCTTCCGTGCGCTATAGATGCAGCATGTCACTTCTTCCGTGTGCTATAGATGCAGCATGTCACTTCTTCCGTGCGCTATAGATGCAGCATGTCACTTCTTCCGTGCGCTATAGATGCAGCATGTCACTTCTTCCGTGCGCTATAGATGCAGCATGTCACTTCTTCCGTGCGCTATAGATGCAGCATGTCACTTCTTCCGTGCGCTATAGATGCAGCATGTCACTTCTTCCATGTGCTATAGATGTAGCATGTCACTTCTTCCGTGCGCTATAGATGCAGCATGTCACTTCTTCCATGTGCTATAGATGCAGCATGTCACTTCTTCCGTGCGCTATAGATGCAGCATGTCACTTCTTCTGTGCGCTATAGATGCAGCATGTCACTTCTTCCATGCGCTATAGATGTAGCATGTCACTTCTTCCGTGCGCTATAGATGCAGCATGTCACTTCTTCCGTGCGCTATAGATGCAGCATGTCACTTCTTCCATGCGCTATAGATGCAGCATGTCACTTCTTCCATGTGCTATAGATGTAGCATGTCACTTCTTCCGTGCGCTATAGATGCAGCATGTCACTTCTTCCGTGCGCTATAGATGCAGCATGTCACTTCTTCCGTGCGCTATAGATGCAGCATGTCACTTCTTCCATGCGCTATAGATGCAGCATGTCACTTCTTCCGTGCGCTATAGATGTAGCATGTCACTTCTTACATGTGCTATAGATGCAGCATGTCACTTCTTCCGTGCGCTATAGATGTAGCATGTCACTTCTTCCATGCGCTATAGATGTAGCATGTCACTTCTTCCGTGCGCTATAGATGCAGCATGTCACTTCTTCCATGTGCTATAGATGCAGCATGTCACTTCTTCCATGCGCTATAGATGCAGCATGTCACTTCTTCCGTGCGCTATAGATGTAGCATGTCACTTCTTCCATGTGCTATAGATGCAGCATGTCACTTCTTCCGTGCGCTATAGATGTAGCATGTCACTTCTTCCATGCGCTATAGATGTAGCATGTCTCTTCTTCCGTGCGCTATAGATGCAGCATGTCACTTCTTCCGTGCGCTATAGATGTAGCATGTCACTTCTTCCGTGTGCTATAGATGCAGCATGTCACTTCTTCCATGCGCTATAGATGCAGCATGTCTCTTCTTCCATGCGCTATAGATGCAGCATGTCACTTCTTCCGTGCGCTATAGATGCAGCATGTCACTTCTTCCGTGCGCTATAGATGTAGCATGTCACTTCTTCCGTGCGCTATAGATGCAGCATGTCTCTTCTTCCATGCGCTATAGATGTAGCATGTCACTTCTTCCGTGCGCTATAGATGCAGCATGTCTCTTCTTCCATGCGCTATAGATGCAGCATGTCACTTCTTCCGTGCGCTATAGATGCAGCATGTCACTTCTTCCGTGCGCTATAGATGTAGCATGTCACTTCTTCCGTGCGCTATAGATGCAGCATGTCACTTCTTCCATGTGCTATAGATGTAGCATGTCACTTCTTCCATGTGCTATAGATGCAGCATGTCACTTCTTCCATGTGCTATAGATGTAGCATGTCACTTCTTCCATGTGCTATAGATGTAGCATGTCACTTCTTCCATGTGCTATAGATGCAGCATGTCACTTCTTCCATGCGCTATAGATGTAGCATGTCACTTCTTCCGTGCGCTATAGATGTAGCATGTCACTTCTTCCGTGCGCTATAGATGTAGCATGTCACTTCTTCCGTGTGCTATAGATGTAGCATGTCACTTCTTCCATGCGCTATAGATGCAGCATGTCACTTCTTCCATGTGCTATAGATGTAGCATGTCACTTCTTCCATGTGCTATAGATGTAGCATGTCACTTCTTCCGTGCGCTATAGATGCAGCATGTCACTTCTTCCGTGTGCTATAGATGCAGCATGTCACTTCTTCCATGTGCTATAGATGTAGCATGTCACTTCTTCCGTGCGCTATAGATGTAGCATGTCACTTCTTCCATGTGCTATAGATGTAGCATGTCACTTCTTCCATGTGCTATAGATGTAGCATGTCACTTCTTCCGTGTGCTATAGATGTAGCATGTCACTTCTTCCGTGCGCTATAGATGCAGCATGTCACTTCTTCCATGTGCTATAGATGCAGCATGTCACTTCTTCCGTGCGCTATAGATGTAGCATGTCACTTCTTCCATGCGCTATAGATGTAGCATGTCACTTCTTCCGTGTGCTATAGATGCAGCATGTCACTTCTTCCGTGCGCTATAGATGTAGCATGTCACTTCTTCCGTGCGCTATAGATGTAGCATGTCACTTCTTCCATGCGCTATAGATGTAGCATGTCACTTCTTCCATGTGCTATAGATGTAGCATGTCACTTCTTCCGTGTGCTATAGATGTAGCATGTCACTTCTTCCGTGCGCTATAGATGTAGCATGTCACTTCTTCCATGCGCTATAGATGCAGCATGTCACTTCTTCCGTGTGCTATAGATGTAGCATGTCACTTCTTCCGTGTGCTATAGATGTAGCATGTCACTTCTTCCGTGTGCTATAGATGTAGCATGTCACTTCTTCCGTGTGCTATAGATGCAGCATGTCACTTCTTCCATGTGCTATAGATGTAGCATGTCACTTCTTCCGTGTGCTATAGATGTAGCATGTCTCTTCTTCCGTGTGCTATAGATGTAGCATGTCACTTCTTCCATGCGCTATAGATGTAGCATGTCACTTCTTCCGTGCGCTATAGATGCAGCATGTCTCTTCTTCCATGCGCTATAGATGTAGCATGTCACTTCTTCCGTGCGCTATAGATGCAGCATGTCACTTCTTCCGTGTGCTATAGATGCAGCATGTCACTTCTTCCGTGCGCTATAGATGCAGCATGTCACTTCTTCCGTGTGCTATAGATGCAGCATGTCACTTCTTCCGTGTGCTATAGATGCAGCATGTCACTTCTTCCATGTGCTATAGATGTAGCATGTCACTTCTTCCATGTGCTATAGATGTAGCATGTCACTTCTTCCATGTGCTATAGATGTAGCATGTCACTTCTTCCGTGTGCTATAGATGTAGCATGTCACTTCTTCCGTGCGCTATAGATGCAGCTGGTCACTTCTTCCATGTGCTATAGATGTAGCATGTCACTTCTTCCATGTGCTATAGATGTAGCATGTCACTTCTTCCATGTGCTATAGATGTAGCATGTCACTTCTTCCGTGTGCTATAGATGTAGCATGTCACTTCTTCCGTGTGCTATAGATGTAGCATGTCACTTCTTCCGTGTGCTATAGATGTAGCATGTCACTTCTTCCATGCGCTATAGATGCAGCATGTCACTTCTTCCATGTGCTATAGATGTAGCATGTCACTTCTTCCATGTGCTATAGATGTAGCATGTCACTTCTTCCATGTGCTATAGATGTAGCATGTCACTTCTTCCGTGTGCTATAGATGTAGCATGTCACTTCTTCCATGCGCTATAGATGTAGCATGTCTCTTCTTCCATGCGCTATAGATGTAGCATGTCACTTCTTCCGTGCGCTATAGATGCAGCATGTCACTTCTTCCGTGTGCTATAGATGCAGCATGTCACTTCTTCCATGTGCTATAGATGTAGCATGTCACTTCTTCCATGTGCTATAGATGTAGCATGTCACTTCTTCCATGTGCTATAGATGTAGCATGTCACTTCTTCCGTGTGCTATAGATGTAGCATGTCACTTCTTCCGTGTGCTATAGATGTAGCATGTCACTTCTTCCGTGCGCTATAGATGCAGCATGTCACTTCTTCCATGTGCTATAGATGCAGCATGTCACTTCTTCCGTGCGCTATAGATGCAGCATGTCACTTCTTCCGTGCGCTATAGATGTAGCATGTCACTTCTTCCATGCGCTATAGATGTAGCATGTCACTTCTTCCATGTGCTATAGATGCAGCATGTCACTTCTTCCGTGCGCTATAGATGTAGCATGTCACTTCTTCCGTGCGCTATAGATGTAGCATGTCACTTCTTCCGTGTGCTATAGATGTAGCATGTCACTTCTTCCGTGCGCTATAGATGTAGCATGTCACTTCTTCCAAGCGCTATAGATGCAGCATGTCACTTCTTCCGTGTGCTATAGATGTAGCATGTCACTTCTTCCGTGTGCTATAGATGTAGCATGTCACTTCTTCCGTGTGCTATAGATGTAGCATGTCACTTCTTCCGTGTGCTATAGATGCAGCATGTCACTTCTTCCGTGCGCTATAGATGTAGCATGTCACTTCTTCCATGTGCTATAGATGTAGCATGTCACTTCTTCCGTGTGCTATAGATGTAGCATGTCACTTCTTCCGTGTGCTATAGATGTAGCATGTCTCTTCTTCCGTGTGCTATAGATGTAGCATGTCACTTCTTCCATGCGCTATAGATGTAGCATGTCACTTCTTCCATGTGCTATAGATGCAGCATGTCACTTCTCCCGTGTGCTATAGATGCAGCATGTCTCTTCTTCCGTGTGCTATAGATGTAGCATGTCACTTCTTCCGTGTGCTATAGATGTAGCATGTCACTTCTTCCATGCGCTATAGATGTAGCATGTCTCTTCTTCCATGTGCTATAGATGTAGCATGTCACTTCTTCCGTGTGCTATAGATGTAGCATGTCACTTCTTCCGTGCGCTATAGATGTAGCATGTCACTTCTTCCGTGTGCTATAGATGTAGCATGTCACTTCTTCCGTGTGCTATAGATGCAGCATGTCTCTTCTTCCGTGCGCTATAGATGCAGCATGTCACTTCTTCCGTGTGCTATAGATGCAGCATGTCACTTCTTCCGTGTGCTATAGATGTAGCATGTCACTTCTTCCGTGCGCTATAGATGTAGCATGTCACTTCTTCCATGTGCTATAGATGCAGCATGTCACTTCTCCCGTGTGCTATAGATGCAGCATGTCACTTCTTCCATGCGCTATAGATGCAGCATGTCACTTCTTCCGTGCGCTATAGATGCAGCATGTCACTTCTTCCATGTGCTATAGATGCAGCATGTCACTTCTTCCATGCGCTATAGATGTAGCATGTCACTTCTTCCATGTGCTATAGATGCAGCATGTCACTTCTTCCGTGTGCTATACATGCAGCATGTCACTTCTTCCGTGCGCTATAGATGTAGCATGTCACTTCTTCCATGCGCTATAGATGTAGCATGTCACTTCTTCCATGTGCTATAGATGCAGCATGTCACTTCTTCCGTGTGCTATAGATGTAGCATGTCACTTCTTCCGTGTGCTATAGATGTAGCATGTCACTTCTTCCGTGTGCTATAGATGCAGCATGTCACTTCTTCCATGTGCTATAGATGTAGCATGTCACTTCTTCCGTGTGCTATAGATGCAGCATGTCACTTCTTCCATGTGCTATAGATGCAGCATGTCACTTCTCCCGTGTGCTATAGATGCAGCATGTCACTTCTTCCATGCGCTATAGATGTAGCATGTCACTTCTTCCATGCGCTATAGATGTAGCATGTCACTTCTTCCATGTGCTATAGATGCAGCATGTCACTTCTCCCGTGTGCTATAGATGCAGCATGTCACTTCTTCCATGCGCTATAGATGCAGCATGTCACTTCTTCCGTGCGCTATAGATGCAGCATGTCACTTCTTCCATGTGCTATAGATGCAGCATGTCACTTCTTCCATGCGCTATAGATGTAGCATGTCACTTCTTCCATGTGCTATAGATGCAGCATGTCACTTCTTCCGTGTGCTATACATGCAGCATGTCACTTCTTCCGTGCGCTATAGATGTAGCATGTCACTTCTTCCATGCGCTATAGATGTAGCATGTCACTTCTTCCATGTGCTATAGATGCAGCATGTCACTTCTTCCGTGTGCTATAGATGTAGCATGTCACTTCTTCCGTGTGCTATAGATGTAGCATGTCACTTCTTCCGTGTGCTATAGATGCAGCATGTCACTTCTTCCATGTGCTATAGATGTAGCATGTCACTTCTTCCGTGTGCTATAGATGCAGCATGTCACTTCTTCCATGCGCTATAGATGTAGCATGTCACTTCTTCCGTGTGCTATAGATGTAGCATGTCACTTCTTCCGTGTGCTATAGATGTAGCATGTCACTTCTTCCATGCGCTATAGATGTAGCATGTCACTTCTTCCATGTGCTATAGATGCAGCATGTCACTTCTTCCGTGCGCTATAGATGTAGCATGTCACTTCTTCCATGTGCTATAGATGCAGCATGTCACTTCTTCCGTGCGCTATAGATGTAGCAGGTCACTTCTTCCGTGTGCTATAGATGTAGCATGTCACTTCTTCCGTGTGCTATAGATGTAGCATGTCACTTCTTCCATGTGCTATAGATGCAGCATGTCACTTCTTCCGTGCGCTATAGATGCAGCATGTCACTTCTTCCATGCGCTATAGATGTAGCATGTCACTTCTTCCGTGTGCTATAGATGTAGCATGTCACTTCTTCCATGCGCTATAGATGTAGCATGTCACTTCTTCCATGTGCTATAGATGCAGCATGTCACTTCTTCCGTGCGCTATAGATGTAGCATGTCACTTCTTCCATGTGCTATAGATGCAGCATGTCACTTCTTCCGTGCGCTATAGATGTAGCAGGTCACTTCTTCCGTGTGCTATAGATGTAGCATGTCACTTCTTCCGTGTGCTATAGATGTAGCATGTCACTTCTTCCATGTGCTATAGATGCAGCATGTCACTTCTTCCATGCGCTATAGATGCAGCATGTCACTTCTTATGTGTGCTATAGATGCAGCATGTCACTTCTTCCGTGTGCTATAGATGTAGCATGTCACTTCTTCCATGCGCTATAGATGCAGCATGTCACTTCTTATGTGTGCTATAGATGCAGCATGTCACTTCTTCCATGTGCTATAGATGCAGCATGTCACTTCTTCCATGCGCTATAGATGCAGCATGTCACTTCTTCCGTGTGCTATAGATGTAGCATGTCACTTCTTCCGTGTGCTATAGATGTAGCATGTCACTTCTTCCATGTGCTATAGATGCAGCATGTCACTTCTTCCATGTGCTATAGATGTAGCATGTCACTTCTTCCATGTGCTATAGATGTAGCATGTCACTTCTTCCATGTGCTATAGATGCAGCATGTCACTTCTTCCATGTGCTATAGATGTAGCATGTCACTTCTTCCATGTGCTATAGATGTAGCATGTCACTTCTTCCATGTGCTATAGATGCAGCATGTCACTTCTTCCGTGCGCTATAGATGCAGCATGTCACTTCTTCCGTGTGCTATAGATGTAGCATGTCACTTCTTCCATGTGCTATGGATGCAGCATGTCACTTCTTCCGTGTGCTATAGATGTAGCATGTCACTTCTTCCATGTGCTATGGATGCAGCATGTCACTTCTTCCGTGCGCTATAGATGCAGCATGTCACTTCTTCCGTGTGCTATAGATGTAGCATGTCACTTCTTCCGTGTGCTATAGATGCAGCATGTCACTTCTTCCGTGTGCTATAGATGCAGCATGTCACTTCTTCCATGTGCTATGGATGCAGCATGTCACTTCTTCCGTGCGCTATAGATGCAGCATGTCACTTCTTCCGTGTGCTATAGATGTAGCATGTCACTTCTTCCGTGTGCTATAGATGTAGCATGTCACTTCTTCCATGTGCTATAGATGCAGCATGTCACTTCTTCCGTGTGCTATAGATGCAGCATGTCACTTCTTCCATGCGCTATAGATGCAGCATGTCACTTCTTCCATGTGCTATAGATGCAGCATGTCACTTCTTCCATGTGCTATAGATGCAGCATGTCACTTCTTCCATGTGCTATAGATGTAGCATGTCACTTCTTCCATGTGCTATAGATGTAGCATGTCACTTCTTCCATGTGCTATAGATGCAGCATGTCACTTCTTCCATGTGCTATAGATGTAGCATGTCACTTCTTCCATGTGCTATAGATGTAGCATGTCACTTCTTCCGTGTGCTATGGATGCAGCATGTCACTTCTTCCATGTGCTATAGATGTAGCATGTCACTTCTTCCGTGCGCTATAGATGCAGCATGTCACTTCTTCCGTGTGCTATAGAT
Organism: Anomaloglossus baeobatrachus; assembly: GCF_048569485.1. Classification (NCBI taxonomy): domain Eukaryota; kingdom Metazoa; phylum Chordata; class Amphibia; order Anura; family Aromobatidae; genus Anomaloglossus; species Anomaloglossus baeobatrachus. Next base: position 3,532,359 of record NC_134359.1, on the reverse strand, counting down.
GTAGCATGTCACTTCTTCCATGTGCTATAGATGTAGCATGTCACTTCTTCCGTGCGCTATAGATGTAGCATGTCACTTCTTCCGTGCGCTATAGATGTAGCATGTCACTTCTTCCGTGTGCTATAGATGTAGCATGTCACTTCTTCCGTGCGCTATAGATGTAGCATGTCACTTCTTCCGTGCGCTATAGATGTAGCATGTCACTTCTTCCATGTGCTATAGATGTAGCATGTCACTTCTTCCGTGCGCTATAGATGTAGCATGTCACTTCTTCCATGCGCTATAGATGTAGCATGTCACTTCTTCCGTGTGCTATAGATGTAGCATGTCACTTCTTCCGTGTGCTATAGATGTAGCATGTCACTTCTTCCGTGTGCTATAGATGTAGCATGTCACTTCTTCCATGTGCTATAGATGCAGCATGTCACTTCTTCCGTGCGCTATAGATGTAGCATGTCACTTCTTCCGTGCGTTATAGATGTAGCATGTCACTTCTTCCATGTGCTATAGATGTAGCATGTCACTTCTTCCATGTGCTATAGATGCAGCATGTCACTTCTTCCGTGTGCTATAGATGCAGCATGTCACTTCTTCCATGCGCTATAGATGCAGCATGTCACTTCTTCCGTGCGCTATAGATGTAGCATGTCACTTCTTCTATGTGCTATAGATGTAGCATGTCACTTCTTCCGTGTGCTATAGATGTAGCATGTCACTTCTTCCATGCGCTATAGATGTAGCATGTCACTTCTTCCATGCGCTATAGATGCAGCATGTCACTTCTTCCATGTGCTATAGATGCAGCATGTCACTTCTTCCGTGTGCTATAGATGTAGCATGTCACTTCTTCCATGTGCTATAGATGTAGCATGTCACTTCTTCCGTGTGCTATAGATGTAGCATGTCACTTCTTCCATGTGCTATAGATGTAGCATGTCACTTCTTCCATGCGCTATAGATGTAGCATGTCACTTCTTCCGTGCGCTATAGATGTAGCATGTCACTTCTTCCATGTGCTATAGATGCAGCATGTCACTTCTTCTGTGCGCTATAGATGCAGCATGTCACTTCTTCCGTGTGCTATAGATGTAGCATGTCACTTCTTCCATGTGCTATAGATGTAGCATGTCACTTCTTCCATGCGCTATAGATGTAGCATGTCACTTCTTCCGTGCGCTATAGATGCAGCATGTCACTTCTTCCGTGTGCTATAGATGTAGCATGTCACTTCTTCCATGTGCTATAGATGCAGCATGTCACTTCTTCCATGCGCTATAGATGTAGCATGTCACTTCTTCCATGTGCTATAGATGTAGCATGTCACTTCTTCCATGTGCTATAGATGTAGCATGTCACTTCTTCCGTGCGCTATAGATGCAGCATGTCACTTCTTCCGTGTGCTATAGATGTAGCATGTCACTTCTTCCGTGTGCTATAGATGTAGCATGTCACTTCTTCCGTGTGCTATAGATGTAGCATGTCACTTCTTCCGTGTGCTATAGATGTAGCATGTCACTTCTTCCATGTGCTATAGATGCAGCATGTCACTTCTTCCATGCGCTATAGATGTAGCATGTCACTTCTTCCGTGTGCTATAGATGTAGCATGTCACTTCTTCCATGTGCTATAGATGTAGCATGTCACTTCTTCCGTGCGCTATAGATGCAGCATGTCACTTCTTCCATGTGCTATAGATGCAGCATGTCACTTCTTCTGTGCGCTATAGATGCAGCATGTCACTTCTTCCATGTGCTATAGATGTAGCATGTCACTTCTTCCATGCGCTATAGATGCAGCATGTCACTTCTTCCGTGTGCTATAGATGCAGCATGTCACTTCTTCCATGTGCTATAGATGTAGCATGTCACTTCTTCCATGCGCTATAGATGTAGCATGTCACTTCTTCCATGTGCTATAGATGTAGCATGTCACTTCTCCCGTGCGCTATAGATGCAGCATGTCACTTCTTCCGTGCGCTATAGATGTAGCATGTCACTTCTTCCGTGCGCTATAGATGTAGCATGTCACTTCTTCCATGTGCTATAGATGCAGCATGTCACTTCTTCCATGTGCTATAGATGCAGCATGTCACTTCTTCCATGTGCTATAGATGCAGCATGTCACTTCTTCCGTGCGCTATAGATGTAGCATGTCACTTCTTCCATGTGCTATAGATGTAGCATGTCACTTCTTCCGTGTGCTATAGATGTAGCATGTCACTTCTTCCATGTGCTATAGATGCAGCATGTCACTTCTTCCGTGTGCTATAGATGCAGCATGTCACTTCTTCCGTGCGCTATAGATGCAGCATGTCACTTCTTCCGTGTGCTATAGATGTAGCATGTCACTTCTTCCATGTGCTATAGATGTAGCATGTCACTTCTTCCGTGCGCTATAGATGTAGCATGTCACTTCTTCCGTGCGCTATAGATGTAGCATGTCACTTCTTCCGTGTGCTATAGATGTAGCATGTCACTTCTTCCGTGTGCTATAGATGTAGCATGTCACTTCTTCCATGTGCTATAGATGCAGCATGTCACTTCTTACGTGCGCTATAGATGTAGCATGTCACTTCTTCCGTGCGTTATAGATGTAGCATGTCTCTTCTTCCGTGCGCTATAGATGTAGCATGTCTCTTCTTCCGTGTGCTATAGATGCAGCATGTCACTTCTTCCATGTGCTATAGATGTAGCATGTCACTTCTTCCATGTGCTATAGATGCAGCATGTCACTTCTTCCGTGCGCTATAGATGCAGCATGTCACTTCTTCCGTGCGCTATAGATGTAGCATGTCTCTTCTTCCGTGCGCTATAGATGTAGCATGTCTCTTCTTCCGTGTGCTATAGATGCAGCATGTCACTTCTTCCATGTGCTATAGATGTAGCATGTCACTTCTTCCATGTGCTATAGATGCAGCATGTCACTTCTTCCGTGCGCTATAGATGCAGCATGTCACTTCTTCCGTGCGCTATGGATGCAGCATGTCACTTCTTCCATGCGCTATAGATGTAGCATGTCACTTCTCCCGTGCACTATAGATGCAGCATGTCACTTCTTCTATGTGCTATAGATGTAGCATGTCACTTCTTCCGTGTGCTATAGATGTAGCATGTCTCTTCTTCCGTGTGCTATAGATGCAGCATGTCACTTCTTCCATGTGCTATAGATGCAGCATGTCACTTCTTCCATGTGCTATAGATGCAGCATGTCACTTCTTCCATGTGCTATAGATGTAGCATGTCACTTCTTCCGTGCGCTATAGATGTAGCATGTCACTTCTTCCGTGTGCTATAGATGTAGCATGTCACTTCTCCCGTGCGCTATAGATGTAGCATGTCACTTCTTCCATGCGCTATAGATGTAGCATGTCACTTCTCCCGTGCGCTATAGATGCAGCATGTCACTTCTTCCGTGTGCTATAGATGCAGCATGTCACTTCTTCCATGTGCTATAGATGTAGCATGTCACTTCTTCCATGTGCTATAGATGCAGCATGTCACTTCTTCCATGTGCTATAGATGTAGCATGTCACTTCTTCCGTGTGCTATAGATGTAGCATGTCACTTCTTCCATGTGCTATAGATGCAGCATGTCACTTCTTCCGTGCGCTATAGATGTAGCATGTCACTTCTTCCGTGTGCTATAGATGTAGCATGTCACTTCTCCCGTGCGCTATAGATGTAGCATGTCACTTCTTCCGTGTGCTATAGATGTAGCATGTCACTTCTCCCGTGCGCTATAGATGCAGCATGTCACTTCTTCCGTGTGCTATAGATGCAGCATGTCACTTCTTCCATGTGCTATAGATGCAGCATGTCACTTCTTCCGTGTGCTATAGATGTAGCATGTCACTTCTCCCGTGCGCTATAGATGTAGCATGTCACTTCTTCCGTGCGCTATAGATGTAGCATGTCACTTCTCCCGTGCGCTATAGATGTAGCATGTCACTTCTTCCATGCGCTATAGATGTAGCATGTCACTTCTTCCATGCGCTATAGATGTAGCATGTCACTTCTTCCATGTGCTATAGATGTAGCATGTCACTTCTTCCATGTGCTATAGATGCAGCATGTCACTTCTTCCATGTGCTATAGATGTAGCATGTCACTTCTTCCGTGTGCTATAGATGTAGCATGTCACTTCTTCCGTGTGCTATAGATGTAGCATGTCACTTCTTCCGTGTGCTATAGATGCAGCATGTCACTTCTTCCATGTGCTATAGATGTAGCATGTCACTTCTTCCGTGTGCTATAGATGTAGCATGTCACTTCTTCCGTGCGCTATAGATGTAGCATGTCACTTCTTCCATGCGCTATAGATGCAGCATGTCACTTCTTCCATGTGCTATAGATGTAGCATGTCACTTCTTCCATGCGCTATAGATGCAGCATGTCACTTCTTCCATGCGCTATAGATGCAGCATGTCACTTCTTCCATGCGCTATAGATGCAGCATGTCACTTCTTCCATGTGCTATAGATGCAGCATGTCACTTCTCCCGTGCGCTATAGATGCAGCATGTCACTTCTTCCATGTGCTATAGATGCAGCATGTCACTTCTTCCATGCGCTATAGATGCAGCATGTCACTTCTCCCGTGCGCTATAGATGCAGCATGTCACTTCTTCCATGTGCTATAGATGCAGCATGTCACTTCTTCCGTGTGCTATAGATGTAGCATGTCACTTCTTCCATGCGCTATAGATGTAGCATGTCACTTCTTCCGTGTGCTATAGATGTAGCATGTCACTTCTTCCGTGCGCTATAGATGTAGCATGTCACTTCTTCCGTGTGCTATAGATGCAGCATGTCACTTCTTCCATGCGCTATAGATGTAGCATGTCACTTCTTCCGTGTGCTATAGATGCAGCATGTCACTTCTTCCATGCGCTATAGATGCAGCATGTCACTTCTTCCATGCGCTATAGATGTAGCATGTCACTTCTTCCATGTGCTATAGATGCAGCATGTCACTTCTTCCATGCGCTATAGATGTAGCATGTCACTTCTTCCGTGCGCTATAGATGTAGCATGTCACTTCTTCCGTGTGCTATAGATGTAGCATGTCACTTCTTCCGTGTGCTATAGATGTAGCATGTCTCTTCTTCCGTGCGCTATAGATGTAGCATGTCACTTCTTCCGTGTGCTATAGATGTAGCATGTCTCTTCTTCCGTGCGCTATAGATGTAGCATGTCACTTCTTCCATGTGCTATAGATGTAGCATGTCACTTCTTCCGTGTGCTATAGATGTAGCATGTCACTTCTTCCGTGTGCTATAGATGTAGCATGTCACTTCTTCCGTGCGCTATAGATGTAGCATGTCACTTCTTCCATGTGCTATAGATGTAGCATGTCACTTCTTCCATGCGCTATAGATGTAGCATGTCACTTCTTCCATGTGCTATAGATGTAGCATGTCACTTCTTCCGTGCGCTATAGATGTAGCATGTCACTTCTTCCATGTGCTATAGATGTAGCATGTCACTTCTTCCGTGTGCTATAGATGCAGCATGTCACTTCTTCCGTGCGCTATAGATGTAGCATGTCACTTCTTCCGTGCGCTATAGATGTAGCATGTCACTTCTTCCGTGCGCTATAGATGTAGCATGTCACTTCTTCCGTGTGCTATAGATGTAGCATGTCACTTCTTCCGTGTGCTATAGATGCAGCATGTTACTTCTTCCGTGTGCTATAGATGTAGCATGTCACTTCTTCCGTGTGCTATAGATGCAGCATGTTACTTCTTCCGTGTGCTATAGATGCAGCATGTCACTTCTTCCGTGTGCTATAGATGCAGCATGTCACTTCTTCCATGTGCTATAGATGCAGCATGTCACTTCTTCCGTGTGCTATAGATGTAGCATGTCACTTCTTCCGTGTGCTATAGATGTAGCATGTCACTTCTTCCGTGTGCTATAGATGTAGCATGTCACTTCTTCCGTGCGCTATAGATGTAGCATGTCACTTCTTCCGTGTGCTATAGATGCAGCATGTTACTTCTTCCGTGTGCTATAGATGCAGCATGTTACTTCTTCCGTGTGCTATAGATGCAGCATGTCACTTCTTCCATGTGCTATAGATGCAGCATGTCACTTCTTCCGTGTGCTATAGATGTAGCATGTCACTTCTTCCGTGCGCTATAGATGCAGCATGTCACTTCTTCCGTGTGCTATAGATGTAGCATGTCTCTTCTTCCATGCGCTATAGATGTAGCATGTCACTTCTTCCGTGTGCTATAGATGCAGCATGTCACTTCTTCCGTGTGCTATAGATGTAGCATGTCACTTCTTCCGTGTGCTATAGATGTAGCATGTCACTTCTTCCGTGTGCTATAGATGTAGCATGTCACTTCTTCCGTGCGCTATAGATGTAGCATGTCACTTCTTCCATGTGCTATAGATGTAGCATGTCACTTCTTCCATGCGCTATAGATGTAGCATGTCACTTCTTCCGTGCGCTATAGATGCAGCATGTCACTTCTTCCATGTGCTATAGATGTAGCATGTCACTTCTTCCGTGTGCTATAGATGCAGCATGTCACTTCTTCCGTGCGCTATAGATGCAGCATGTCACTTCTTCCGTGCGCTATAGATGCAGCATGTCACTTCTTCCATGTGCTATAGATGCAGCATGTCTCTTCTTCCATGCGCTATAGATGTAGCATGTCACTTCTTCCATGTGCTATAGATGTAGCATGTCACTTCTTCCATGCGCTATAGATGTAGCATGTCACTTCTTCCGTGCGCTATAGATGCAGCATGTCACTTCTTCCATGCACTATAGATGTAGCATGTCACTTCTTCCATGTGCTATAGATGTAGCATGTCACTTCTTCCGTGCGCTATAGATGCAGCATGTCACTTCTTCCATGCGCTATAGATGCAGCATGTCACTTCTTCCATGTGCTATAGATGTAGCATGTCACTTCTTCCGTGCGCTATAGATGCAGCATGTCACTTCTTCCGTGCGCTATAGATGTAGCATGTCACTTCTTCCATGTGCTATAGATGTAGCATGTCACTTCTTCCGTGTGCTATAGATGTAGCATGTCACTTCTTCCGTGTGCTATAGATGCAGCATGTCACTTCTTCCATGCGCTATAGATGCAGCATGTCACTTCTTCCGTGCGCTATAGATGCAGCATGTCACTTCTTCCGTGCGCTATAGATGTAGCATGTCACTTCTTCCATGCGCTATAGATGTAGCATGTCACTTCTTCCGTGTGCTATAGATGTAGCATGTCACTTCTTCCGTGCGCTATAGATGTAGCATGTCACTTCTTCCATGTGCTATAGATGTAGCATGTCACTTCTTCCATGCACTATAGATGTAGCATGTCACTTCTTCCATGTGCTATAGATGTAGCATGTCACTTCTTCCGTGCGCTATAGATGTAGCATGTCACTTCTTCCATGCGCTATAGATGCAGCATGTCACTTCTTCCGTGCGCTATAGATGCAGCATGTCACTTCTTCCGTGCGCTATAGATGCAGCATGTCACTTCTTCCGTGCGCTATAGATGCAGCATGTCACTTCTTCCATGTACTATAGATGCAGCATGTCACTTCTTCCGTGCGCTATAGATGTAGCATGTCTCTTCTTCCGTGTGCTATAGATGTAGCATGTCACTTCTTCCGTGCGCTATAGATGTAGCATGTCACTTCTTCCATGCGCTATAGATGTAGCATGTCACTTCTTCCGTGCGCTATAGATGTAGCATGTCACTTCTTCCGTGCGCTATAGATGTAGCATGTCACTTCTTCCATGTGCTATAGATGTAGCATGTCACTTCTTCCGTGCGCTATAGATGTAGCATGTCACTTCTTCCATGTGCTATAGATGTAGCATGTCACTTCTTCCATGTGCTATAGATGTAGCATGTCACTTCTTCCGTGCGCTATAGATGTAGCATGTCACTTCTTCCATGTGCTATAGATGCAGCATGTCACTTCTTCCGTGCGCTATAGATGTAGCATGTCACTTCTTCCGTGCGCTATAGATGTAGCATGTCACTTCTTCCATGTACTATAGATGCAGCATGTCACTTCTTCCGTGCGCTATAGATGTAGCATGTCACTTCTTCCGTGCGCTATAGATGCAGCATGTCACTTCTTCCGTGTGCTATAGATGCAGCATGTCACTTCTTCCATGTGCTATAGATGTAGCATGTCACTTCTTCCATGTGCTATAGATGTAGCATGTCACTTCTTCCATGTGCTATAGATGTAGCATGTCACTTCTTCCGTGCGCTATAGATGTAGCATGTCACTTCTTCCGTGCGCTATAGATGTAGCATGTCACTTCTTCCGTGCGCTATAGATGTAGCATGTCACTTCTTCCATGTGCTATAGATGTAGCATGTCACTTCTTCCGTGTGCTATAGATGCAGCATGTCACTTCTTCCGTGTGCTATAGATGCAGCATGTCACTTCTTCCGTGCGCTATAGATGTAGCATGTCACTTCTTCCATGTGCTATAGATGCAGCATGTCACTTCTTCCGTGCGCTATAGATGTAGCATGTCACTTCTTCCGTGCGCTATAGATGTAGCATGTCACTTCTTCCATGTGCTATAGATGCAGCATGTCACTTCTTCCGTGCGCTATAGATGTAGCATGTCACTTCTTCCGTGCGCTATAGATGTAGCATGTCACTTCTTCCGTGCGCTATAGATGTAGCATGTCACTTCTTCCATGTGCTATAGATGTAGCATGTCACTTCTTCTGTGTGCTATAGATGCAGCATGTCACTTCTTCCGTGTGCTATAGATGTAGCATGTCACTTCTTCCGTGTGCTATAGATGCAGCATGTCACTTCTTCCGTGCGCTATAGATGTAGCATGTCACTTCTTCCATGTGCTATAGATGTAGCATGTCACTTCTTCCGTGTGCTATAGATGTAGCATGTCACTTCTTCCGTGTGCTATAGATGCAGCATGTCACTTCTTCCGTGCGCTATAGATGTAGCATGTCACTTCTTCCATGTGCTATAGATGTAGCATGTCACTTCTTCCGTGTGCTATAGATGTAGCATGTCACTTCTTCCGTGTGCTATAGATGCAGCATGTCACTTCTTCCGTGCGCTATAGATGTAGCAGGTCACTTCTTCCATGCGCTATAGATGTAGCATGTCACTTCTTCCGTGTGCTATAGATGTAGCATGTCACTTCTTCCATGTGCTATAGATGTAGCATGTCACTTCTTCCATGTGCTATAGATGCAGCATGTCACTTCTTCCATGCGCTATAGATGTAGCATGTCACTTCTTCCATGCGCTATAGATGTAGCATGTCACTTCTTCCATGTGCTATAGATGCAGCATGTCACTTCTTCCGTGTGCTATAGATGTAGCATGTCTCTTCTTCCGTGTGCTATAGATGTAGCATGTCACTTCTTCCATGTGCTATAGATGCAGCATGTCACTTCTTCCGTGTGCTATAGATGCAGCATGTCACTTCTTCCGTGCGCTATAGATGTAGCATGTCACTTCTTCCGTGTGCTATAGATGTAGCATGTCACTTCTTCCATGCGCTATAGATGTAGCATGTCACTTCTTCCATGCGCTATAGATGTAGCATGTCACTTCTTCCGTGTGCTATAGATGTAGCATGTCACTTCTTCCATGTGCTATAGATGCAGCATGTCACTTCTTCCGTGCGCTATGGATGCAGCATGTCACTTCTTCCATGTGCTATAGATGCAGCATGTCACTTCTTCCGTGCGCTATGGATGCAGCATGTCACTTCTTCCATGTGCTATAGATGCAGCTTGTCACTTCTTCCGTGCGCTATGGATGTAGCATGTCACTTCTTCCATGCGCTATAGATGTAGCATGTCACTTCTTCCATGCGCTATAGATGCAGCATGTCACTTCTTCCATGCGCTATAGATGTAGCATGTCACTTCTTCCATGCGCTATAGATGTAGCATGTCACTTCTTCCATGCGCTATAGATGTAGCATGTCACTTCTTCCATGCGCTATAGATGCAGCATGTCACTTCTTCCATGTGCTATAGATGTAGCATGTCACTTCTTCCATGTGCTATAGATGCAGCATGTCACTTCTTCCGTGTGCTATAGATGTAGCATGTCACTTCTTCCATGCGCTATAGATGTAGCATGTCACTTCTTCCATGTGCTATAGATGCAGCATGTCACTTCTTCCGTGCGCTATGGATGCAGCATGTCACTTCTTCCATGTGCTATAGATGCAGCATGTCACTTCTTCCATGTGCTATGGATGCAGCATGTCACTTCTTCCGTGCGCTATAGATGTAGCATGTCACTTCTTCCATGTGCTATAGATGCAGCATGTCACTTCTTCCATGCGCTATAGATGTAGCATGTCACTTCTTCCATGTGCTATAGATGCAGCATGTCACTTCTTCCGTGCGCTATGGATGCAGCATGTCACTTCTTCCATGTGCTATAGATGCAGCATGTCACTTCTTCCATGTGCTATGGATGCAGCATGTCACTTCTTCCGTGCGCTATAGATGCAGCATGTCACTTCTTCCGTGTGCTATAGATGCAGCATGTCACTTCTTCCGTGCGCTATAAATGCAGCATGTCACTTCTTCCATGCGCTATAGATGCAGCATGTCACTTCTTCCGTGTGCTATAGATGTAGCATGTCACTTCTTCCGTGTGCTATAGATGTAGCATGTCACTTCTTCCGTGCGCTATAGATGCAGCATGTCACTTCTTCCGTGTGCTATAGATGCAGCATGTCACTTCTTCCGTGTGCTATAGATGCAGCATGTCACTTCTTCCGTGCGCTATAGATGTAGCATGTCACTTCTTCCGTGTGCTATGGATGCAGCATGTCACTTCTTCCGTGCGCTATAGATGTAGCATGTCTCTTCTTCCATGCGCTATAGATGTAGCATGTCACTTCTTCCGTGTGCTATAGATGTAGCATGTCACTTCTTCCGTGCGCTATAGATGCAGCATGTCACTTCTTCCGTGCGCTATAGATGCAGCATGTCACTTCTTCCGTGCGCTATAGATGTAGCATGTCACTTCTTCCATGCGCTATAGATGCAGCATGTCACTTCTTCCGTGCGCTATAGATGCAGCATGTCACTTCTTCCGTGCGCTATAGATGCAGCATGTCACTTCTTCCGTGCGCTATAGATGCAGCATGTCACTTCTCCCGTGCGCTATAGATGCAGCATGTCTCTTCTTCCATGTGCTATAGATGTAGCATGTCACTTCTTCCGTGCGCTATAGATGCAGCATGTCACTTCTTCCGTGTGCTATAGATGCAGCATGTCACTTCTCCCGTGCGCTATAGATGCAGCATGTCTCTTCTTCCATGTGCTATAGATGCAGCATGTCACTTCTTCCGTGCGCTATAGATGCAGCATGTCTCTTCTTCCATGTGCTATAGATGCAGCATGTCACTTCTTCCGTGCGCTATAGATGCAGCATGTCACTTCTTCCGTGCGCTATAGATGCAGCATGTCACTTCTCCCGTGCGCTATAGATGCAGCATGTCTCTTCTTCCATGTGCTATAGATGCAGCATGTCACTTCTTCCGTGCGCTATAGATGCAGCATGTCACTTCTTCCGTGCGCTATGGATGCAGCATGTCACTTCTCCCGTGCGCTATAGATGCAGCATGTCTCTTCTTCCATGTGCTATAGATGCAGCATGTCACTTCTTCCGTGCGCTATAGATGCAGCATGTCACTTCTTCCGTGCGCTATAGATGCAGCATGTCACTTCTCCCGTGCGCTATAGATGCAGCATGTCTCTTCTTCCATGTGCTATAGATGCAGCATGTCACTTCTTCCGTGCGCTATAGATGTAGCATGTCACTTCTTCCATGCGCTATAGATGTAGCATGTCTCTTCTTCCATGTGCTATAGATGCAGCATGTCACTTCTTCCGTGCGCTATAGATGTAGCATGTCACTTCTTCCATGTGCTATAGATGCAGCATGTCGCTTCTTCCGTGCGCTATAGATGTAGCAGGTCACTTCTTCCGTGCGCTATAGATGTAGCATGTCACTTCTTCCGTGCGCTATAGATGTAGCATGTCACTTCTTCCATGTGCTATAGATGCAGCATGTCACTTCTTCCGTGCGCTATAGATGTAGCATGTCACTTCTTCCGTGCGCTATAGATGCAGCATGTCACTTCTTCCGTGTGCTATAGATGTAGCATGTCACTTCTTCCGTGTGCTATAGATGTAGCATGTCACTTCTTCCATGTGCTATAGATGTAGCATGTCACTTCTTCCGTGCGCTATAGATGTAGCATGTCACTTCTTCCATGTGCTATAGATGCAGCAGGTCACTTCTTCCGTGTGCTATAGATGTAGCATGTCACTTCTTCCGTGTGCTATAGATGTAGCATGTCACTTCTTCCATGTGCTATAGATGCAGCATGTCACTTCTTCCGTGCGCTATAGATGCAGCATGTCTCTTCTTCCGTGCGCTATAGATGTAGCATGTCACTTCTTCCGTGCGCTATAGATGTAGCATGTCACTTCTTCCGTGCGCTATAGATGTAGCATGTCACTTCTTCCGTGCGCTATAGATGCAGCATGTCACTTCTTCCGTGCGCTATAGATGTAGCATGTCACTTCTTCCGTGCGCTATAGATGTAGCATGTCACTTCTTCCATGCGCTATAGATGTAGCATGTCACTTCTTCCATGTGCTATAGATGTAGCATGTCACTTCTTCCATGTGCTATAGATGTAGCATGTCACTTCTTCCGTGCGCTATAGATGTAGCATGTCACTTCTTCCATGCGCTATAGATGTAGCATGTCACTTCTTCCATGTGCTATAGATGTAGCATGTCACTTCTTCCATGCGCTATAGATGCAGCATGTCACTTCTTCCATGCGCTATAGATGTAGCATGTCACTTCTTCCATGTGCTATAGATGTAGCATGTCACTTCTTCCGTGCGCTATAGATGTAGCATGTCACTTCTTCCATGCGCTATAGATGTAGCATGTCACTTCTTCCATGTGCTATAGATGTAGCATGTCACTTCTTCCATGTGCTATAGATGTAGCATGTCACTTCTTCCGTGCGCTATAGATGCAGCATGTCACTTCTTCCGTGTGCTATAGATGTAGCATGTCTCTTCTTCCATGTGCTATAGATGTAGCATGTCACTTCTCCCGTGCGCTATAGATGTAGCATGTCACTTCTTCCATGTGCTATAGATGTAGCATGTCACTTCTTCCATGCGCTATAGATGTAGCATGTCACTTCTTCCGTGTGCTATAGATGTAGCATGTCACTTCTTCCATGTGCTATAGATGTAGCATGTCACTTCTTCCATGTGCTATAGATGCAGCATGTCACTTCTTCCATGCGCTATAGATGCAGCATGTCACTTCTTCCGTGCGCTATAGATGCAGCATGTCACTTCTTCCATGTGCTATAGATGCAGCATGTCACTTCTTCCGTGCGCTATAGATGCAGCATGTCACTTCTTCCGTGCGCTATAGATGCAGCATGTCACTTCTTCCGTGTGCTATAGATGCAGCATGTCACCTCTTCCATGTGCTATAGATGCAGCATGTCACTTCTTCCATGCGCTATAGATGCAGCATGTCACTTCTTCCATGCGCTATAGATGCAGCATGTCACTTCTTCCGTGCGCTATGGATGCAGCATGTCACTTCTTCCATGCGCTATAGATGCAGCATGTCACCTCTTCCATGTGCTATAGATGTAGCATGTCTCTTCTTCCATGCGCTATAGATGCAGCATGTCACTTCTTCCATGCGCTATAGATGCAGCATGTCACTTCTTCCGTGCGCTATAGATGTAGCATGTCACTTCTTCCGTGTGCTATAGATGTAGCATGTCACTTCTTCCGTGCGCTATAGATGCAGCATGTCACTTCTTCCGTGCGCTATAGATGTAGCATGTCACTTCTTCCGTGCGCTATAGATGCAGCATGTCACTTCTTCCATGTGCTATAGATGTAGCAGGTCACTTCTTCCATGCGCTATAGATGTAGCAGGTCACTTCTTCCATGCGCTATAGATGTAGCAGGTCACTTCTTCCATGCGCTATAGATGTAGCAGGTCACTTCTTCCATGCGCTATAGATGTAGCATGTCACTTCTTCCGTGTGCTATAGATGCAGCATGTCACTTCTTCCGTGTGCTATAGATGCAGCATGTCACTTCTTCCGTGCGCTATAGATGCAGCATGTCACTTCTCCCGTGCGCTATAGATGCAGCATGTCACTTCTTCCGTGTGCTATAGATGCAGCATGTCACTTCTTCCGTGCGCTATAGATGCAGCATGTCACTTCTTCCGTGTGCTATAGATGCAGCATGTCACTTCTTCCGTGTGCTATAGATGCAGCATGTCACTTCTTCCGTGCGCTATAGATGCAGCATGTCACTTCTCCCGTGCGCTATAGATGCAGCATGTCACTTCTTCCGTGTGCTATAGATGCAGCATGTCACTTCTTCCGTGCGCTATAGATGCAGCATGTCACTTCTTCCGTGCGCTATAGATGTAGCATGTCACTTCTTCCGTGCGCTATAGATGTAGCATGTCACTTCTTCCGTGTGCTATAGATGTAGCATGTCACTTCTTCCGTGCGCTATAGATGTAGCATGTCACTTCTTCCGTGCGCTATAGATGCAGCATGTCACTTCTTCCGTGTGCTATAGATGCAGCATGTCACTTCTTCCGTGCGCTATAGATGCAGCATGTCACTTCTTCCATGTGCTATAGATGCAGCATGTCACTTCTTCCATGTGCTATAGATGTAGCATGTCACTTCTTCCGTGCGCTATAGATGCAGCATGTCACTTCTTCCGTGCGCTATAGATGCAGCATGTCACTTCTTCCGTGTGCTATAGATGCAGCATGTTACTTCTTCCGTGCGCTATAGATGCAGCATGTCACTTCTTCCGTGTGCTATAGATGCAGCATGTCACTTCTTCCGTGCGCTATAGATGCAGCATGTCACTTCTTCCATGTGCTATAGATGCAGCATGTCACTTCTTCCATGTGCTATAGATGCAGCATGTCACTTCTTCCGTGCGCTATAGATGCAGCATGTCACTTCTTCCGTGCGCTATAGATGCAGCATGTCACTTCTTCCATGTGCTATAGATGTAGCATGTCACTTCTTCCGTGCGCTATAGATGTAGCATGTCACTTCTTCCGTGTGCTATGGATGCAGCATGTCACTTCTTCCATGCGCTATAGATGCAGCATGTCACTTCTTCCATGCGCTATAGATGCAGCATGTCACTTCTTCCGTGTGCTATAGATGTAGCATGTCACTTCTTCCATGTGCTATAGATGTAGCATGTCACTTCTTCCATGTGCTATAGATGTAGCATGTCACTTCTTCCGTGCGCTATAGATGCAGCATGTCACTTCTTCCATGCGCTATAGATGCAGCATGTCACTTCTTCCGTGTGCTATAGATGTAGCATGTCACTTCTTCCGTGCGCTATAGATGCAGCATGTCACTTCTTCCATGTGCTATAGATGTAGCATGTCACTTCTTCCGTGTGCTATAGATGCAGCATGTCACTTCTTCCGTGTGCTATAGATGCAGCATGTCACTTCTTCCATGCGCTATAGATGCAGCATGTCACTTCTTCCGTGCGCTATAGATGTAGCATGTCACTTCTTCCGTGCGCTATAGATGCAGCATGTCACTTCTTCTGTGCGCTATAGATGCAGCATGTCTCTTCTTCCATGTGCTATAGATGCAGCATGTCACTTCTTCCATGCGCTATAGATGCAGCATGTCTCTTCTTCCATGTGCTATAGATGCAGCATGTCTCTTCTTCCATGTGCTATAGATGCAGCATGTCACTTCTTCCGTGCGCTATAGATGCAGCATGTCACTTCTTCCGTGCGCTATAGATGCAGCATGTCACTTCTTCCATGTGCTATAGATGTAGCATGTCACTTCTTCCGTGCGCTATAGATGCAGCATGTCACTTCTTCCGTGTGCTATAGATGCAGCATGTCACTTCTTCCGTGCGCTATAGATGCAGCATGTCACTTCTTCCATGTGCTATAGATGCAGCATGTCACTTCTTCCATGCGCTATAGATGCAGCATGTCACTTCTTCCATGTGCTATAGATGTAGCATGTCACTTCTTCCGTGCGCTATAGATGCAGCATGTCACTTCTTCCATGTGCTATAGATGCAGCATGTCACTTCTTCCATGCGCTATAGATGCAGCATGTCACTTCTTCCATGTGCTATAGATGTAGCAGGTCACTTCTTCCATGCGCTATAGATGTAGCATGTCACTTCTTCCATGCGCTATAGATGCAGCATGTCACTTCTCCCGTGTGCTATAGATGCAGCATGTCACTTCTTCCGTG
This sequence comes from Anomaloglossus baeobatrachus, assembly GCF_048569485.1. Lineage (NCBI taxonomy): Eukaryota > Metazoa > Chordata > Amphibia > Anura > Aromobatidae > Anomaloglossus > Anomaloglossus baeobatrachus. The sequence goes on along the minus strand of NC_134359.1, from coordinate 3,516,017 downwards.
TGCTATAGATGTAGCATGTCACTTCTTCCGTGTGCTATAGATGCAGCATGTCACTTCTTCCATGCGCTATAGATGCAGCATGTCACTTCTTCCGTGTGCTATAGATGCAGCATGTCACTTCTTCCGTGCGCTATAGATGCAGCATGTCACTTCTTCCATGCGCTATAGATGCAGCATGTCACTTCTTCCATGTGCTATAGATGCAGCATGTCACTTCTTCCGTGCGCTATAGATGCAGCATGTCACTTCTTCCATGCGCTATAGATGCAGCATGTCACTTCTTCCATGTGCTATAGATGCAGCATGTCACTTCTTCCGTGTGCTATAGATGCAGCATGTCACTTCTTCCGTGCGCTATAGATGTAGCATGTCTCTTCTTCCATGTGCTATAGATGCAGCATGTCACTTCTTCCATGTGCTATAGATGTAGCATGTCACTTCTTCCATGTGCTATAGATGTAGCATGTCACTTCTTCCATGTGCTATGGATGCAGCATGTCTCTTCTTCCGTGTGCTATAGATGTAGCATGTCTCTTCTTCCGTGTGCTATAGATGTAGCATGTCACTTCTTCCATGTGCTATAGATGCAGCATGTCACTTCTCCCGTGCGCTATAGATGTAGCATGTCACTTCTTCCGTGTGCTATAGATGTAGCATGTCTCTTCTTCCGTGTGCTATAGATGTAGCATGTCACTTCTTCCGTGCGCTATAGATGCAGCATGTCACTTCTTCCGTGTGCTATAGATGTAGCATGTCACTTCTTCCGTGTGCTATAGATGTAGCATGTCTCTTCTTCCATGTGCTATAGATGTAGCATGTCTCTTCTTCCGTGCGCTATAGATGTAGCATGTCACTTCTTCCATGCGCTATAGATGTAGCATGTCACTTCTTCCGTGCACTATAGATGTAGCATGTCACTTCTTCCGTGCGCTTTGGATGCAGCATGTCACTTCTTCCGTGTGCTATAGATGCAGCATGTCACTTCTTCCGTGCGCTATAGATGCAGCATGTCACTTCTTCCGTGTGCTATAGATGTAGCATGTCACTTCTTCCATGCGCTATAGATGCAGCATGTCACTTCTCCCGTGTGCTATAGATGCAGCATGTCTCTTCTTCCGTGCGCTATAGATGCAGCATGTCACTTCTTCCGTGCGCTATAGATGTAGCATGTCACTTCTCCCGTGCGCTATAGATGCAGCATGTCACTTCTTCCGTGCGCTATAGATGTAGCATGTCACTTCTTCCGTGTGCTATAGATGTAGCATGTCACTTCTTCCGTGTGCTATAGATGTAGCATGTCACTTCTTCCATGTGCTATAGATGTAGCATGTCACTTCTTCCGTGCGCTATAGATGTAGCATGTCACTTCTTCCATGCGCTATAGATGTAGCATGTCACTTCTTCCATGTGCTATAGATGCAGCATGTCACTTCTTCCGTGCGCTATAGATGTAGCATGTCACTTCTTCCATGCGCTATAGATGTAGCATGTCACTTCTTCCATGTGCTATAGATGCAGCATGTCACTTCTTCCGTGTGCTATAGATGCAGCATGTCTCTTCTTCCATGTGCTATAGATGTAGCATGTCACTTCTTCCATGGGCTATAGATGTAGCATGTCACTTCTTCCATGTGCTATAGATGCAGCATGTCACTTCTTCCGTGTGCTATAGATGCAGCATGTCTCTTCTTCCATGTGCTATAGATGTAGCATGTCACTTCTTCCATGGGCTATAGATGTAGCATGTCACTTCTTCCATGTGCTATAGATGCAGCATGTCACTTCTTCCGTGTGCTATAGATGCAGCATGTCTCTTCTTCCATGTGCTATAGATGTAGCATGTCACTTCTTCCATGTGCTATAGATGCAGCATGTCACTTCTTCCGTGTGCTATAGATGTAGCATGTCACTTCTTCCATGCGCTATAGATGTAGCATGTCACTTCTTCCATGCGCTATAGATGCAGCATGTCTCTTCTTCCATGTGCTATAGATGTAGCATGTCTCTTCTTCCATGTGCTATAGATGTAGCATGTCACTTCTTCCGTGCGCTATAGATGTAGCATGTCTCTTCTTCCATATGCTATAGATGTAGCATGTCACTTCTTCCATGTGCTATAGATGCAGCATGTCACTTCTTCCATGTGCTATAGATGTAGCATGTCACTTCTTCCGTGTGCTATAGATGTAGCATGTCACTTCTTCCATGTGCTATAGATGCAGCATGTCTCTTCTTCCATGCGCTATAGATGTAGCATGTCACTTCTTCCGTGTGCTATAGATGCAGCATGTCTCTTCTTCCATGTGCTATAGATGTAGCATGTCACTTCTTCCATGTGCTATAGATGTAGCATGTCACTTCTTCCATGTGCTATAGATGCAGCATGTCTCTTCTTCCATGCGCTATAGATGTAGCATGTCACTTCTTCCGTGTGCTATAGATGCAGCATGTCTCTTCTTCCATGTGCTATAGATGCAGCATGTCTCTTCTTCCATGCGCTATAGATGTAGCATGTCACTTCTTCCGTGTGCTATAGATGCAGCATGTCACTTCTTCCATGTGCTATAGATGTAGCATGTCACTTCTTCCATGTGCTATAGATGCAGCATGTCACTTCTTCCATGTGCTATAGATGCAGCATGTCACTTCTTCCATGTGCTATAGATGTAGCATGTCACTTCTTCCGTGCGCTATGGATGCAGCATGTCACTTCTTCCGTGCGCTATAAATGCAGCATGTCACTTCTTCCGTGTGCTATAGATGTAGCATGTCACTTCTTCCGTGCGCTATAGATGCAGCATGTCACTTCTTCCGTGTGCTATAGATGCAGCATGTCACTTCTTCCGTGCGCTATAGATGCAGCATGTCACTTCTTCCGTGCGCTATAGATGCAGCATGTCACTTCTTCCGTGCGCTATAGATGCAGCATGTCACTTCTTCCGTGTGCTATAGATGTAGCATGTCACTTCTTCCGTGCGCTATAGATGCAGCATGTCACTTCTTCCGTGCGCTATAGATGTAGCATGTCACTTCTTCCGTGCGCTATAGATGCAGCATGTCACTTCTTCCGTGTGCTATAGATGTAGCATGTCACTTCTTCCATGCGCTATAGATGCAGCATGTCACTTCTTCCGTGTGCTATAGATGTAGCATGTCACTTCTTCCGTGCGCTATAGATGTAGCATGTCACTTCTTCCGTGTGCTATAGATGTAGCATGTCACTTCTTCCGTGTGCTATAGATGTAGCATGTCACTTCTTCCATGTGCTATAGATGCAGCATGTCACTTCTTCCGTGTGCTATAGATGCAGCATGTCACTTCTTCCGTGCGCTATAAATGCAGGATGTCACTTCTTCCGTGTGCTATAGATGCAGCATGTCACTTCTTCCGTGTGCTATAGATGCAGCATGTCACTTCTTCCGTGTGCTATAGATGCAGCATGTCACTTCTTCCATGCGCTATATATGTAGCATGTCACTTCTTCCGTGTGCTATAGATGTAGCATGTCACTTCTTCCGTGCGCTATAGATGCAGCATGTCACTTCTTCCGTGTGCTATAGATGCAGCATGTCACTTCTTCCGTGCGCTATAGATGCAGCATGTCACTTCTTCCGTGCGCTATAGATGCAGCATGTCACTTCTTCCGTGCGCTATAGATGCAGCATGTCACTTCTTCCGTGCGCTATAGATGCAGCATGTCACTTCTTCCGTGTGCTATAGATGTAGCATGTCACTTCTTCCGTGTGCTATAGATGCAGCATGTCACTTCTTCCGTGTGCTATAGATGTAGCATGTCACTTCTTCCGTGCGCTATAGATGCAGCATGTCACTTCTTCCGTGCGCTATAGATGTAGCATGTCACTTCTTCCGTGCGCTATAGATGCAGCATGTCACTTCTTCCGTGTGCTATAGATGTAGCATGTCACTTCTTCCATGCGCTATAGATGCAGCATGTCACTTCTCCCGTGTGCTATAGATGCAGCATGTCACTTCTTCCATGCGCTATAGATGCAGCATGTCACTTCTCCCGTGTGCTATAGATGTAGCATGTCACTTCTTCCGTGTGCTATAGATGTAGCATGTCTCTTCTTCCGTGCGCTATAGATGTAGCATGTCACTTCTTCCGTGTGCTATAGATGTAGCATGTCACTTCTTCCGTGTGCTATAGATGTAGCATGTCACTTCTTCCGTGTGCTATAGATGTAGCATGTCACTTCTTCCATGCGCTATAGATGCAGCATGTCACTTCTCCCGTGTGCTATAGATGTAGCATGTCACTTCTTCCGTGTGCTATAGATGTAGCATGTCTCTTCTTCCATGCGCTATAGATGTAGCATGTCACTTCTTCCGTGTGCTATAGATGTAGCATGTCACTTCTTCCGTGTGCTATAGATGTAGCATGTCACTTCTTCCGTGTGCTATAGATGTAGCATGTCACTTCTTCCATGTGCTATAGATGTAGCATGTCACTTCTTCCGTGCGCTATAGATGTAGCATGTCACTTCTTCCATGCGCTATAGATGTAGCATGTCACTTCTTCCATGTGCTATAGATGCAGCATGTCACTTCTTCCGTGCGCTATAGATGCAGCATGTCACTTCTTCCATGCGCTATAGATGTAGCATGTCACTTCTTCCATGCGCTATAGATGTAGCATGTCACTTCTTCCATGTGCTATAGATGCAGCATGTCACTTCTTCCGTGCGCTATAGATGCAGCATGTCACTTCTTCCATGCGCTATAGATGTAGCATGTCACTTCTTCCATGCGCTATAGATGTAGCATGTCACTTCTTCCATGTGCTATAGATGCAGCATGTCACTTCTTCCGTGCGCTATAGATGTAGCATGTCACTTCTTCCATGCGCTATAGATGTAGCATGTCACTTCTTCCATGTGCTATAGATGCAGCATGTCACTTCTTCCGTGTGCTATAGATGTAGCATGTCACTTCTTCCATGCGCTATAGATGCAGCATGTCACTTCTCCCGTGTGCTATAGATGCAGCATGTCACTTCTTCCATGCGCTATAGATGCAGCATGTCACTTCTCCCGTGTGCTATAGATGTAGCATGTCACTTCTTCCGTGTGCTATAGATGTAGCATGTCTCTTCTTCCGTGCGCTATAGATGTAGCATGTCACTTCTTCCGTGTGCTATAGATGTAGCATGTCACTTCTTCCGTGTGCTATAGATGTAGCATGTCACTTCTTCCGTGTGCTATAGATGTAGCATGTCACTTCTTCCATGCGCTATAGATGCAGCATGTCACTTCTCCCGTGTGCTATAGATGTAGCATGTCACTTCTTCCGTGTGCTATAGATGTAGCATGTCTCTTCTTCCATGCGCTATAGATGTAGCATGTCACTTCTTCCGTGTGCTATAGATGTAGCATGTCACTTCTTCCGTGTGCTATAGATGTAGCATGTCACTTCTTCCGTGTGCTATAGATGTAGCATGTCACTTCTTCCATGTGCTATAGATGTAGCATGTCACTTCTTCCGTGCGCTATAGATGTAGCATGTCACTTCTTCCATGCGCTATAGATGTAGCATGTCACTTCTTCCATGTGCTATAGATGCAGCATGTCACTTCTTCCGTGCGCTATAGATGCAGCATGTCACTTCTTCCATGCGCTATAGATGTAGCATGTCACTTCTTCCATGCGCTATAGATGTAGCATGTCACTTCTTCCATGTGCTATAGATGCAGCATGTCACTTCTTCCGTGCGCTATAGATGTAGCATGTCACTTCTTCCATGCGCTATAGATGCAGCATGTCTCTTCTTCCATGTGCTATAGATGCAGCATGTCACTTCTTCCGTGCGCTATAGATGTAGCATGTCTCTTCTTCCGTGTGCTATAGATGCAGCATGTCACTTCTTCCGTGTGCTATAGATGTAGCATGTCACTTCTTCCATGTGCTATAGATGCAGCATGTCACTTCTTCCATGCGCTATAGATGTAGCATGTCACTTCTTCCATGTGCTATAGATGCAGCATGTCACTTCTTCCATGCGCTATAGATGTAGCATGTCACTTCTTCCGTGTGCTATAGATGTAGCATGTCACTTCTTCCGTGCGCTATGGATGCAGCATGTCACTTCTTCCATGTGCTATAGATGCAGCATGTCACTTCTTCCGTGCGCTATAGATGCAGCATGTCACTTCTCCCGTGTGCTATAGATGCAGCATGTCACTTCTTCCGTGCGCTATAGATGCAGCATGTCACTTCTTCCATGTGCTATAGATGCAGCATGTCACTTCTTCCATGTGCTATAGATGCAGCATGTCACTTCTTCCGTGCGCTATAGATGCAGCATGTCACTTCTTCCGTGTGCTATAGATGCAGCATGTCACTTCTTCCGTGCGCTATAGATGCAGCATGTCACTTCTTCCGTGCGCTATAGATGCAGCATGTCACTTCTTCCGTGCGCTATAGATGCAGCATGTCACTTCTTCCGTGCGCTATAGATGCAGCATGTCACTTCTTCCGTGTGCTATAGATGTAGCATGTCACTTCTTCCATGTGCTATAGATGTAGCATGTCACTTCTTCCGTGTGCTATAGATGCAGCATGTCACTTCTTCCGTGCGCTATAGATGCAGCATGTCACTTCTTCCGTGCGTTTTGGATGTAGCATGTCACTTCTTCCGTGTGCTATAGATGCAGCATGTCACTTCTCCCGTGCGCTATAGATGTAGCATGTCACTTCTTCCGTGCGCTATAGATGCAGCATGTCACTTCTTCCATGTGCTATAGATGTAGCATGTCACTTCTTCCGTGTGCTATAGATGCAGCATGTCACTTCTCCCGTGCGCTATAGATGTAGCATGTCACTTCTTCCATGTGCTATAGATGCAGCATGTCACTTCTTCCGTGCGCTATAGATGTAGCATGTCACTTCTTCCGTGCGCTATAGATGCAGCATGTCTCTTCTTCCATGTGCTATAGATGCAGCATGTCACTTCTTCCGTGTGCTATAGATGTAGCATGTCACTTCTTCCGTGTGCTATAGATGCAGCATGTCACTTCTTCCGTGTGCTATAGATGTAGCATGTCACTTCTTCCATGTGCTATAGATGTAGCATGTCACTTCTTCCATGCGCTATAGATGCAGCATGTCACTTCTTCCGTGCGCTATAGATGCAGCATGTCACTTCTTCCATGTGCTATAGATGCAGCATGTCACTTCTTCCATGTGCTATAGATGCAGCATGTCACTTCTTCCATGTGCTATAGATGTAGCATGTCACTTCTTCCATGCGCTATAGATGTAGCATGTCACTTCTTCCGTGTGCTATAGATGTAGCATGTCACTTCTTCCATGCGCTATAGATGTAGCATGTCACTTCTTCCGTGTGCTATAGATGCAGCATGTCACTTCTTCCGTGTGCTATAGATGTAGCATGTCACTTCTTCCGTGCGCTATAGATGTAGCATGTCACTTCTTCCATGCGCTATAGATGTAGCATGTCACTTCTTCCATGCGCTATAGATGCAGCATGTCTCTTCTTCCATGTGCTATAGATGCAGCATGTCACTTCTTCCGTGCGCTATAGATGTAGCATGTCTCTTCTTCCGTGTGCTATAGATGCAGCATGTCACTTCTTCCGTGTGCTATAGATGTAGCATGTCACTTCTTCCATGTGCTATAGATGCAGCATGTCACTTCTTCCATGCGCTATAGATGTAGCATGTCACTTCTTCCATGTGCTATAGATGCAGCATGTCACTTCTTCCATGCGCTATAGATGTAGCATGTCACTTCTTCCGTGTGCTATAGATGTAGCATGTCACTTCTTCCGTGCGCTATGGATGCAGCATGTCACTTCTTCCATGTGCTATAGATGCAGCATGTCACTTCTTCCGTGCGCTATAGATGCAGCATGTCACTTCTCCCGTGTGCTATAGATGCAGCATGTCACTTCTTCCGTGTGCTATAGATGCAGCATGTCACTTCTTCCGTGCGCTATAGATGCAGCATGTCACTTCTTCCGTGCGCTATAGATGCAGCATGTCACTTCTTCCGTGCGCTATAGATGCAGCATGTCACTTCTTCCGTGCGCTATAGATGCAGCATGTCACTTCTTCCGTGTGCTATAGATGTAGCATGTCACTTCTTCCATGTGCTATAGATGTAGCATGTCACTTCTTCCGTGTGCTATAGATGCAGCATGTCACTTCTTCCGTGCGCTATAGATGCAGCATGTCACTTCTTCCGTGCGTTTTGGATGTAGCATGTCACTTCTTCCGTGTGCTATAGATGCAGCATGTCACTTCTCCCGTGCGCTATAGATGTAGCATGTCACTTCTTCCGTGCGCTATAGATGCAGCATGTCACTTCTTCCATGTGCTATAGATGCAGCATGTCACTTCTTCCGTGTGCTATAGATGTAGCATGTCACTTCTTCCATGTGCTATAGATGTAGCATGTCACTTCTTCCGTGTGCTATAGATGCAGCATGTCACTTCTTCCGTGCGCTATAGATGCAGCATGTCACTTCTTCCGTGCGTTTTGGATGTAGCATGTCACTTCTTCCGTGTGCTATAGATGCAGCATGTCACTTCTCCCGTGCGCTATAGATGTAGCATGTCACTTCTTCCGTGTGCTATAGATGCAGCATGTCACTTCTCCCGTGCGCTATAGATGTAGCATGTCACTTCTTCCATGTGCTATAGATGCAGCATGTCACTTCTTCCGTGCGCTATAGATGTAGCATGTCACTTCTTCCGTGCGCTATAGATGCAGCATGTCTCTTCTTCCATGTGCTATAGATGCAGCATGTCACTTCTTCCGTGTGCTATAGATGTAGCATGTCACTTCTTCCGTGTGCTATAGATGCAGCATGTCACTTCTTCCGTGTGCTATAGATGTAGCATGTCACTTCTTCCATGTGCTATAGATGTAGCATGTCACTTCTTCCATGCGCTATAGATGCAGCATGTCACTTCTTCCGTGCGCTATAGATGCAGCATGTCACTTCTTCCATGTGCTATAGATGCAGCATGTCACTTCTTCCATGTGCTATAGATGCAGCATGTCACTTCTTCCATGTGCTATAGATGTAGCATGTCACTTCTTCCATGCGCTATAGATGTAGCATGTCACTTCTTCCGTGTGCTATAGATGTAGCATGTCACTTCTTCCATGCGCTATAGATGTAGCATGTCACTTCTTCCGTGTGCTATAGATGCAGCATGTCACTTCTTCCGTGTGCTATAGATGTAGCATGTCACTTCTTCCGTGCGCTATAGATGTAGCATGTCACTTCTTCCATGCGCTATAGATGTAGCATGTCACTTCTTCCATGCGCTATAGATGTAGCATGTCACTTCTTCCGTGTGCTATAGATGCAGCATGTCACTTCTTCCATGCGCTATAGATGCAGCATGTCACTTCTTCCATGTGCTATAGATGCAGCATGTCACTTCTTCCATGCGCTATAGATGTAGCATGTCACTTCTTCCATGCGCTATAGATGCAGCATGTCACTTCTTCCGTGTGCTATAGATGTAGCATGTCACTTCTTCTGTGTGCTATAGATGTAGCATGTCACTTCTTCTGTGTGCTATAGATGTAGCATGTCACTTCTTCTGTGTGCTATAGATGTAGCATGTCACTTCTTCCATGCGCTATAGATGTAGCATGTCACTTCTTCCATGCGCTATAGATGCAGCATGTCTCTTCTTCCATGTGCTATAGATGCAGCATGTCACTTCTTCCGTGCGCTATAGATGTAGCATGTCTCTTCTTCCGTGTGCTATAGATGCAGCATGTCACTTCTTCCGTGTGCTATAGATGTAGCATGTCACTTCTTCCATGTGCTATAGATGCAGCATGTCACTTCTTCCATGCGCTATAGATGTAGCATGTCACTTCTTCCATGTGCTATAGATGCAGCATGTCACTTCTTCCATGCGCTATAGATGTAGCATGTCACTTCTTCCGTGTGCTATAGATGTAGCATGTCACTTCTTCCGTGCGCTATGGATGCAGCATGTCACTTCTTCCATGTGCTATAGATGCAGCATGTCACTTCTTCCGTGCGCTATAGATGCAGCATGTCACTTCTCCCGTGTGCTATAGATGCAGCATGTCACTTCTTCCGTGCGCTATAGATGCAGCATGTCACTTCTTCCATGTGCTATAGATGCAGCATGTCACTTCTTCCATGTGCTATAGATGCAGCATGTCACTTCTTCCGTGCGCTATAGATGCAGCATGTCACTTCTTCCGTGTGCTATAGATGCAGCATGTCACTTCTTCCGTGCGCTATAGATGCAGCATGTCACTTCTTCCGTGCGCTATAGATGCAGCATGTCACTTCTTCCGTGCGCTATAGATGCAGCATGTCACTTCTTCCGTGCGCTATAGATGCAGCATGTCACTTCTTCCGTGTGCTATAGATGTAGCATGTCACTTCTTCCATGTGCTATAGATGTAGCATGTCACTTCTTCCGTGTGCTATAGATGCAGCATGTCACTTCTTCCGTGCGCTATAGATGCAGCATGTCACTTCTTCCGTGCGTTTTGGATGTAGCATGTCACTTCTTCCGTGTGCTATAGATGCAGCATGTCACTTCTCCCGTGCGCTATAGATGTAGCATGTCACTTCTTCCGTGCGCTATAGATGCAGCATGTCACTTCTTCCATGTGCTATAGATGTAGCATGTCACTTCTTCCGTGTGCTATAGATGCAGCATGTCACTTCTCCCGTGCGCTATAGATGTAGCATGTCACTTCTTCCATGTGCTATAGATGCAGCATGTCACTTCTTCCGTGCGCTATAGATGTAGCATGTCACTTCTTCCGTGCGCTATAGATGCAGCATGTCTCTTCTTCCATGTGCTATAGATGCAGCATGTCACTTCTTCCGTGTGCTATAGATGTAGCATGTCACTTCTTCCGTGTGCTATAGATGCAGCATGTCACTTCTTCCGTGTGCTATAGATGTAGCATGTCACTTCTTCCATGTGCTATAGATGTAGCATGTCACTTCTTCCATGCGCTATAGATGCAGCATGTCACTTCTTCCGTGCGCTATAGATGCAGCATGTCACTTCTTCCATGTGCTATAGATGCAGCATGTCACTTCTTCCATGTGCTATAGATGCAGCATGTCACTTCTTCCATGTGCTATAGATGTAGCATGTCACTTCTTCCATGCGCTATAGATGTAGCATGTCACTTCTTCCGTGTGCTATAGATGTAGCATGTCACTTCTTCCATGCGCTATAGATGTAGCATGTCACTTCTTCCGTGTGCTATAGATGCAGCATGTCACTTCTTCCGTGTGCTATAGATGTAGCATGTCACTTCTTCCGTGCGCTATAGATGTAGCATGTCACTTCTTCCATGCGCTATAGATGTAGCATGTCACTTCTTCCATGCGCTATAGATGCAGCATGTCTCTTCTTCCATGTGCTATAGATGCAGCATGTCACTTCTTCCGTGCGCTATAGATGTAGCATGTCTCTTCTTCCGTGTGCTATAGATGCAGCATGTCACTTCTTCCGTGTGCTATAGATGTAGCATGTCACTTCTTCCATGTGCTATAGATGCAGCATGTCACTTCTTCCATGCGCTATAGATGTAGCATGTCACTTCTTCCATGTGCTATAGATGCAGCATGTCACTTCTTCCATGCGCTATAGATGTAGCATGTCACTTCTTCCGTGTGCTATAGATGTAGCATGTCACTTCTTCCGTGCGCTATGGATGCAGCATGTCACTTCTTCCATGTGCTATAGATGCAGCATGTCACTTCTTCCGTGCGCTATAGATGCAGCATGTCACTTCTCCCGTGTGCTATAGATGCAGCATGTCACTTCTTCCGTGTGCTATAGATGCAGCATGTCACTTCTTCCGTGCGCTATAGATGCAGCATGTCACTTCTTCCGTGCGCTATAGATGCAGCATGTCACTTCTTCCGTGCGCTATAGATGCAGCATGTCACTTCTTCCGTGCGCTATAGATGCAGCATGTCACTTCTTCCGTGTGCTATAGATGTAGCATGTCACTTCTTCCATGTGCTATAGATGTAGCATGTCACTTCTTCCGTGTGCTATAGATGCAGCATGTCACTTCTTCCGTGCGCTATAGATGCAGCATGTCACTTCTTCCGTGCGTTTTGGATGTAGCATGTCACTTCTTCCGTGTGCTATAGATGCAGCATGTCACTTCTCCCGTGCGCTATAGATGTAGCATGTCACTTCTTCCGTGCGCTATAGATGCAGCATGTCACTTCTTCCATGTGCTATAGATGCAGCATGTCACTTCTTCCGTGTGCTATAGATGTAGCATGTCACTTCTTCCATGTGCTATAGATGTAGCATGTCACTTCTTCCGTGTGCTATAGATGCAGCATGTCACTTCTTCCGTGCGCTATAGATGCAGCATGTCACTTCTTCCGTGCGTTTTGGATGTAGCATGTCACTTCTTCCGTGTGCTATAGATGCAGCATGTCACTTCTCCCGTGCGCTATAGATGTAGCATGTCACTTCTTCCGTGTGCTATAGATGCAGCATGTCACTTCTCCCGTGCGCTATAGATGTAGCATGTCACTTCTTCCATGTGCTATAGATGCAGCATGTCACTTCTTCCGTGCGCTATAGATGTAGCATGTCACTTCTTCCGTGCGCTATAGATGCAGCATGTCTCTTCTTCCATGTGCTATAGATGCAGCATGTCACTTCTTCCGTGTGCTATAGATGTAGCATGTCACTTCTTCCGTGTGCTATAGATGCAGCATGTCACTTCTTCCGTGTGCTATAGATGTAGCATGTCACTTCTTCCATGTGCTATAGATGTAGCATGTCACTTCTTCCATGCGCTATAGATGCAGCATGTCACTTCTTCCGTGCGCTATAGATGCAGCATGTCACTTCTTCCATGTGCTATAGATGCAGCATGTCACTTCTTCCATGTGCTATAGATGCAGCATGTCACTTCTTCCATGTGCTATAGATGTAGCATGTCACTTCTTCCATGCGCTATAGATGTAGCATGTCACTTCTTCCGTGTGCTATAGATGTAGCATGTCACTTCTTCCATGCGCTATAGATGTAGCATGTCACTTCTTCCGTGTGCTATAGATGCAGCATGTCACTTCTTCCGTGTGCTATAGATGTAGCATGTCACTTCTTCCGTGCGCTATAGATGTAGCATGTCACTTCTTCCATGCGCTATAGATGTAGCATGTCACTTCTTCCATGCGCTATAGATGTAGCATGTCACTTCTTCCGTGTGCTATAGATGCAGCATGTCACTTCTTCCATGCGCTATAGATGCAGCATGTCACTTCTTCCATGTGCTATAGATGCAGCATGTCACTTCTTCCATGCGCTATAGATGTAGCATGTCACTTCTTCCATGCGCTATAGATGCAGCATGTCACTTCTTCCGTGTGCTATAGATGTAGCATGTCACTTCTTCTGTGTGCTATAGATGTAGCATGTCACTTCTTCTGTGTGCTATAGATGTAGCATGTCACTTCTTCTGTGTGCTATAGATGTAGCATGTCACTTCTTCCATGCGCTATAGATGTAGCATGTCACTTCTTCCATGCGCTATAGATGTAGCATGTCACTTCTTCCGTGTGCTATAGATGCAGCATGTCACTTCTTCCATGCGCTATAGATGCAGCATGTCACTTCTTCCATGTGCTATAGATGCAGCATGTCACTTCTTCCATGCGCTATAGATGTAGCATGTCACTTCTTCCATGCGCTATAGATGCAGCATGTCACTTCTTCCGTGTGCTATAGATGTAGCATGTCACTTCTTCTGTGTGCTATAGATGTAGCATGTCACTTCTTCTGTGTGCTATAGATGTAGCATGTCACTTCTTCTGTGTGCTATAGATGTAGCATGTCACTTCTTCCGTGCGCTATAGATGCAGCATGTCACTTCTTCCATGTGCTATAGATGCAGCATGTCACTTCTTCCGTGTGCTATAGATGCAGCATGTCTCTTCTTCCGTGTGCTATAGATGTAGCATGTCACTTCTTCCGTGTGCTATAGATGTAGCATGTCACTTCTTCCATGTGCTATAGATGCAGCATGTCACTTCTTCCATGTGCTATAGATGTAGCATGTCACTTCTTCCATGTGCTATAGATGTAGCATGTCACTTCTTCCGTGTGCTATAGATGCTGCATGTCACTTCTTCTGTGTGCTATAGATGTAGCATGTCACTTCTTCTGTGTGCTATAGATGCAGCATGTCACTTCTTCCGTGTGCTATAGATGCAGCATGTCACTTCTTCCGTGTGCTATAGATGTAGCATGTCACTTTTTCCGTGTGCTATAGATGTAGCATGTCACTTCTTCCATGCGCTATAGATGTAGCATGTCACTTCTTCCATGCGCTATAGATGTAGCATGTCACTTCTTCCGTGTGCTATAGATGTAGCATGTCACTTCTTCCGTGTGCTATAGATGTAGCATGTCACTTCTTCCATGCGCTATAGATGTAGCATGTCACTTCTTCCATGTGCTATAGATGCAGCATGTCACTTCTTCCGTGCGCTATAGATGTAGCATGTCACTTCTTCCATGCGCTATAGATGTAGCATGTCACTTCTTCCATGTGCTATAGATGCAGCATGTCACTTCTTCCGTGCGCTATAGATGCAGCATGTCACTTCTTCCATGTGCTATAGATGTAGCATGTCACTTCTTCCATGTGCTATAGATGTAGCATGTCACTTCTTCCATGCGCTATAGATGCAGCATGTCACTTCTTCCATGTGCTATAGATGCAGCATGTCACTTCTTCCATGCGCTATAGATGTAGCATGTCTCTTCTTCCATGTGCTATGGATGCAGCATGTCACTTCTTCCGTGTGCTATAGATGTAGCATGTCACTTCTTCCATGTGCTATAGATGCAGCATGTCACTTCTTCCGTGTGCTATAGATGTAGCATGTCACTTCTTCCATGCGCTATAGATGTAGCATGTCACTTCTTCCATGTGCTATAGATGCAGCATGTCACTTCTTCCGTGTGCTATAGATGTAGCATGTCACTTCTTCCATGTGCTATAGATGTAGCATGTCACTTCTTCCATGTGCTATAGATGCAGCATGTCACTTCTTCCGTGTGCTATGGATGCAGCATGTCACTTCTTCCATGTGCTATAGATGTAGCATGTCACTTCTTCCATGTGCTATGGATGCAGCATGTCACTTCTTCCATGTGCTATAGATGCAGCATGTCACTTCTTCCGTGCGCTATAGATGCAGCATGTCACTTCTTCCGTGTGCTATAGATGCAGCATGTCACTTCTTCCGTGCGCTATAAATGCAGCATGTCTCTTCTTCCGTGCGCTATAGATGTAGCATGTCACTTCTTCCGTGCGCTATAGATGTAGCATGTCACTTCTTCCATGCGCTATAGATGCAGCATGTCACTTCTTCCGTGCGCTATAGATGTAGCATGTCACTTCTTCCGTGCTCTATAGATGCAGCATGTCACTTCTTCCGTGTGCTATAGATGTAGCATGTCACTTCTTCCGTGCGCTATAGATGCAGCATGTCACTTCTTCCGTGTGCTATAGATGCAGCATGTCACTTCTTCCGTGCGCTATAGATGCAGCATGTCACTTCTTCCGTGCGCTATAGATGCAGCATGTCACTTCTTCCGTGCGCTATAGATGCAGCATGTCACTTCTTCCGTGCGCTATAGATGCAGCATGTCACTTCTTCCGTGCGCTATAGATGCAGCATGTCACTTCTTCCGTGCGCTATAGATGCAGCATGTCACTTCTCCCGTGCGCTATAGATGTAGCATGTCACTTCTTCCGTGCGCTATAGATGTAGCATGTCACTTCTTCCGTGTGCTATAGATGCAGCATGTCTCTTCTTCCATGTGCTATAGATGTAGCATGTCACTTCTTCCGTGTGCTATAGATGCAGCATGTCTCTTCTTCCATGCGCTATAGATGCAGCATGTCACTTCTTCCATGTGCTATAGATGTAGCATGTCACTTCTTCCATGTGCTATAGATGTAGCATGTCACTTCTTCCATGTGCTATAGATGTAGCATGTCTCTTCTTCCATGTGCTATAGATGTAGCATGTCACTTCTTCCGTGCGCTATAGATGCAGCATGTCACTTCTTCCGTGCGCTATAAATGCAGCATGTCACTTCTTCCATGCGCTATAGATGCAGCATGTCACTTCTTCCGTGCGCTATAGATGTAGCATGTCACTTCTTCCATGCGCTATAGATGTAGCATGTCACTTCTTCCATGCGCTATAGATGCAGCATGTCACTTCTTCCATGTGCTATAGATGTAGCATGTCACTTCTTCCGTGCGCTATAGATGTAGCATGTCACTTCTTCCGTGCGCTATAGATGCAGCATGTCACTTCTTCCGTGCGCTATAGATGTAGCATGTCACTTCTTCCATGTGCTATAGATGTAGCATGTCACTTCTTCCATGTGCTATAGATGCAGCATGTCACTTCTTCCGTGCGCTATAGATGTAGCATGTCACTTCTTCCGTGCGCTATAGATGCAGCATGTCACTTCTTCCGTGCGCTATAAATGCAGCATGTCACTTCTTCCATGCGCTATAGATGCAGCATGTCACTTCTTCCGTGCGCTATAGATGTAGCATGTCACTTCTTCCATGCGCTATAGATGTAGCATGTCACTTCTTCCATGCGCTATAGATGCAGCATGTCACTTCTTCCATGTGCTATAGATGTAGCATGTCACTTCTTCCGTGCGCTATAGATGTAGCATGTCACTTCTTCCGTGCGCTATAGATGCAGCATGTCACTTCTTCCATGCGCTATAGATGCAGCATGTCACTTCTTCCGTGCGCTATAGATGCAGCATGTCACTTCTTCCGTGCGCTATAGATGTAGCATGTCACTTCTTCCATGCGCTATAGATGCAGCATGTCACTTCTTCCATGTGCTATAGATGTAGCATGTCACTTCTTCCGTGCGCTATAGATGTAGCATGTCACTTCTTCCGTGTGCTATAGATGCAGCATGTCACTTCTTCCGTGCGCTATAGATGCAGCATGTCACTTCTTCCGTGCGCTATAGATGTAGCATGTCACTTCTTCCGTGTGCTATAGATGCAGCATGTCACTTCTTCCGTGCGCTATAGATGCAGCATGTCACTTCTTCCGTGCGCTATAGATGCAGCATGTCACTTCTTCCGTGTGCTATAGATGCAGCATGTCACTTCTTCCGTGTGCTATAGATGCAGCATGTCACTTCTTCCGTGCGCTATAGATGCAGCATGTCACTTCTTCCGTGCGCTATAGATGCAGCATGTCACTTCTCCCGTGCGCTATAGATGCAGCATGTCACTTCTTCCGTGCGCTATAGATGCAGCATGTCACTTCTTCCGTGCGCTATAGATGCAGCATGTCACTTCTTCCGTGCGCTATAGATGTAGCATGTCACTTCTTCCGTGCGCTATAGATGCAGCATGTCTCTTCTTCCATGCGCTATAGATGTAGCATGTCACTTCTTCCGTGCGCTATAGATGCAGCATGTCACTTCTTCCATGCGCTAAAGATGCAGCATGTCACTTCTTCCGTGCGCTATAGATGCAGCATGTCACTTCTTCCATGTGCTATAGATGCAGCATGTCACTTCTTCCGTGCGCTATAGATGCAGCATGTCACTTCTTCCGTGCGCTATAGATGCAGCATGTCACTTCTTCCGTGCGCTATAGATGCAGCATGTCACTTCTTCCGTGCGCTATAGATGCAGCATGTCTCTTCTTCCATGCGCTATAGATGTAGCATGTCACTTCTTCCATGTGCTATAGATGCAGCATGTCACTTCTTCCATGCGCTATAGATGCAGCATGTCTCTTCTTCCATGTGCTATAGATGTAGCATGTCACTTCTTCCGTGCGCTATAGATGCAGCATGTCTCTTCTTCCATGTGCTATAGATGTAGCATGTCACTTCTTCCGTGCGCTATAGATGCAGCATGTCACTTCTTCCATGCGCTATAGATGCAGCATGTCACTTCTTCCGTGCGCTATAGATGCAGCATGTCACTTCTTCCATGTGCTATAGATGCAGCATGTCACTTCTTCCATGCGCTATAGATGCAGCATGTCACTTCTTCCATGCGCTATAGATGCAGCATGTCACTTCTTCCATGTGCTATAGATGCAGCATGTCACTTCTTCCGTGTGCTATAGATGCAGCATGTCACTTCTTCCGTGTGCTATAGATGCAGCATGTCACTTCTTCCGTGTGCTATAGATGCAGCATGTCACTTCTTCCATGCGCTATAGATGTAGCATGTCACTTCTTCCATGTGCTATAGATGCAGCATGTCACTTCTTCCATGTGCTATAGATGTAGCATGTCACTTCTTCCATGCGCTATAGATGTAGCATGTCACTTCTTCCATGCGCTATAGATGTAGCATGTCACTTCTTCTGTGCGCTATAGATGCAGCATGTCTCTTCTTCCATGTGCTATAGATGCAGCATGTCACTTCTTCCATGTGCTATAGATGTAGCATGTCACTTCTTCCATGTGCTATAGATGTAGCATGTCACTTCTTCCGTGTGCTATAGATGTAGCATGTCACTTCTTCCGTGTGCTATAGATGCAGCATGTCACTTCTTCCGTGTGCTATAGATGTAGCATGTCACTTCTTCCGTGCGCTATAGATGTAGCATGTCACTTCTTCCGTGTGCTATAGATGTAGCATGTCACTTCTTCCGTGCGCTATAGATGTAGCATGTCACTTCTTCCATGTGCTATAGATGTAGCATGTCACTTCTTCCATGTGCTATAGATGTAGCATGTCACTTCTTCCATGTGCTATAGATGTAGCATGTCACTTCTTCCATGTGCTATAGATGTAGCATGTCACTTCTTCCATGTGCTATAGATGTAGCATGTCACTTCTTCCATGTGCTATAGATGTAGCATGTCACTTCTTCCGTGCGCTATAGATGTAGCATGTCACTTCTCCCGTGTGTTATAGATGTAGCATGTCACTTCTTCCATGCGCTATAGATGCAGCATGTCACTTCTTCCATGCGCTATAGATGCAGCATGTTACTTCTTCCGTGTGCTATAGATGTAGCATGTCACTTCTTCCATGTGCTATAGATGCAGCATGTCACTTCTTCCATGCGCTATAGATGCAGCATGTCACTTCTTCCGTGTGCTATAGATGCAGCATGTCACTTCTCCCGTGTGCTATAGATGTAGCATGTCACTTCTTCCATGTGCTATAGATGTAGCATGTCACTTCTTCCATGCGCTATAGATGTAGCATGTCACTTCTTCCGTGTGCTATAGATGTAGCATGTCACTTCTTCCGTGTGCTATAGATGTAGCATGTCACTTCTTCCATGTGCTATAGATGCAGCATGTCACTTCTTCCGTGTGCTATAGATGTAGCATGTCACTTCTTCCGTGTGCTATAGATGTAGCATGTCACTTCTTCCGTGTGCTATAGATGTAGCATGTCACTTCTTCCATGTGCTATAGATGCAGCATGTCACTTCTTCCGTGCGCTATAGATGCAGCATGTCACTTCTTCCATGCGCTATAGATGTAGCAGGTCACTTCTTCCGTGCGCTATAGATGTAGCATGTCACTTCTTCCATGCGCTATAGATGCAGCATGTCACTTCTTCCATGTGCTATAGATGTAGCATGTCACTTCTTCCGTGCGCTATAGATGTAGCATGTCACTTCTTCCGTGTGCTATAGATGCAGCATGTCACTTCTTCCATGCGCTATAGATGCAGCATGTCACTTCTTCCGTGCGCTATAGATGTAGCATGTCACTTCTTCCGTGCGCTATAGATGTAGCATGTCACTTCTTCCGTGCGCTATAGATGTAGCATGTCACTTCTTCCATGTGCTATAGATGTAGCATGTCACTTCTTCCGTGCGCTATAGATGCAGCATGTCACTTCTTCCGTGTGCTATAGATGTAGCATGTCACTTCTTCCGTGCGCTATAGATGTAGCATGTCTTTTCTTCCGTGCGCTATAGATGTAGCATGTCACTTCTTCCGTGCGCTATAGATGTAGCATGTCACTTCTTCCGTGCGCTATAGATGTAGCATGTCACTTCTTCCGTGCGCTATAGATGTAGCATGTCACTTCTTCCGTGCGCTATAGATGTAGCATGTCACTTCTTCCGTGCGCTATAGATGTAGCATGTCACTTCTTCCGTGCGCTATAGATGCAGCATGTCACTTCTTCCGTGCGCTATGGATGCAGCATGTCACTTCTTCCGTGCGCTATAGATGTAGCATGTCTTTTCTTCCGTGCGCTATAGATGCAGCATGTCACTTCTTCCGTGTGCTATAGATGTAGCATGTCACTTCTTCCGTGTGCTATAGATGCAGCATGTCACTTCTTCCGTGTGCTATAGATGCAGCATGTCACTTCTTCCGTGTGCTATGGATGCAGCATGTCACTTCTTCCGTGCGCTATAGATGCAGCATGTCACTTCTTCCGTGTGCTATAGATGTAGCATGTCACTTCTTCCGTGCGCTATAGATGTAGCATGTCACTTCTTCCATGTGCTATAGATGTAGCATGTCACTTCTTCCGTGTGCTATAGATGCAGCATGTCACTTCTTCCGTGCGCTATAGATGTAGCATGTCACTTCTTCCATGCGCTATAGATGCAGCATGACACTTCTTCCGTGTGCTATAGATGCAGCATGTCACTTCTTCCATGCGCTATGGATGCAGCAGGTCACTTCTTCCGTGTGCTATAGATGCAGCATGTCACTTCTTCCGTGTGCTATAGATGTAGCATGTCACTTCTTCCGTGCGCTATAGATGTAGCATGTCACTTCTTCCGTGTGCTATAGATGCAGCATGTCACTTCTTCCATGTGCTATAGATGCAGCATGTCACTTCTTCCATGCGCTATAGATGCAGCATGTCACTTCTTCCATGTGCTATAGATGTAGCATGTCACTTCTTCCATGTGCTATAGATGTAGCATGTCACTTCTTCCGTGCGCTATAGATGCAGCATGTCACTTCTTCCGTGTGCTATGGATGCAGCATGTCACTTCTTCCGTGCGCTATAGATGCAGCATGTCACTTCTTCCGTGTGCTATAGATGTAGCATGTCACTTCTTCCGTGTGCTATAGATGCAGCATGTCACTTCTTCCGTGTGCTATAGATGCAGCATGTCACTTCTTCCGTGTGCTATGGATGCAGCATGTCACTTCTTCCGTGCGCTATAGATGCAGCATGTCACTTCTTCCGTGTGCTATAGATGTAGCATGTCACTTCTTCCGTGCGCTATAGATGTAGCATGTCACTTCTTCCATGTGCTATAGATGTAGCATGTCACTTCTTCCGTGTGCTATAGATGCAGCATGTCACTTCTTCCGTGCGCTATAGATGTAGCATGTCACTTCTTCCATGCGCTATAGATGCAGCATGACACTTCTTCCGTGTGCTATAGATGCAGCATGTCACTTCTTCCATGCGCTATGGATGCAGCAGGTCACTTCTTCCGTGTGCTATAGATGCAGCATGTCACTTCTTCCGTGTGCTATAGATGTAGCATGTCACTTCTTCCGTGCGCTATAGATGTAGCATGTCACTTCTTCCGTGTGCTATAGATGCAGCATGTCACTTCTTCCATGTGCTATAGATGCAGCATGTCACTTCTTCCATGCGCTATAGATGCAGCAGGTCACTTCTTCCGTGTGCTATAGATGCAGCATGTCACTTCTTCCGTGTGCTATAGATGCAGCATGTCACTTCTTCCATGTGCTATAGATGCAGCATGTCACTTCTTCCATGCGCTATAGATGCAGCAGGTCACTTCTTCCGTGTGCTATAGATGCAGCATGTCACTTCTTCCGTGTGCTATAGATGCAGCAGGTCACTTCTTCCGTGCGCTATAGATGTAGCATGTCACTTCTTCCGTGTGCTATAGATGCAGCATGTCACTTCTTCCATGTGCTATAGATGCAGCATGTCACTTCTTCCATGCGCTATGGATGCAGCAGGTCACTTCTTCCGTGTGCTATAGATGCAGCATGTCACTTCTTCCGTGTGCTATAGATGTAGCATGTCACTTCTTCCGTGCGCTATAGATGCAGCATGTCACTTCTTCCGTGTGCTATAGATGTAGCATGTCACTTCTTCCGTGTGCTATAGATGCAGCATGTCACTTCTTCCATGTGCTATAGATGCAGCATGTCACTTCTTCCATGCGCTATAGATGCAGCAGGTCACTTCTTCCGTGTGCTATAGATGCAGCATGTCACTTCTTCCGTGTGCTATAGATGTAGCATGTCACTTCTTCCGTGTGCTATAGATGCAGCATGTCACTTCTTCCATGTGCTATAGATGCAGCATGTCACTTCTTCCATGCGCTATAGATGTAGCATGTCACTTCTTCCGTGTGCTATAGATGCAGCATGTCACTTCTTCCATGTGCTATAGATGCAGCATGTCACTTCTTCCATGCGCTATAGATGTAGCATGTCACTTCTTCCGTGTGCTATAGATGCAGCATGTCACTTCTTCCATGTGCTATAGATGCAGCATGTCACTTCTTCCATGTGCTATAGATGCAGCATGTCACTTCTTCCATGCGCTATAGATGTAGCATGTCACTTCTTCCATGTGCTATAGATGTAGCATGTCACTTCTTCCATGTGCTATAGATGTAGCATGTCACTTCTCCCGTGTGCTATAGATGTAGCATGTCACTTCTTCCATGTGCTATAGATGCAGCATGTCACTTCTTCCGTGCGCTATAGATGTAGCATGTCACTTCTTCCGTGTGCTATAGATGCAGCATGTCACTTCTTCCATGTGCTATAGATGTAGCATGTCACTTCTTCCATGTGCTATAGATGCAGCATGTCACTTCTTCCATGTGCTATAGATGTAGCATGTCACTTCTTCCGTGCGCTATAGATGTAGCATGTCACTTCTTCCATGTGCTATAGATGCAGCATGTCACTTCTTCCATGTGCTATAGATGTAGCATGTCACTTCTTCCGTGTGCTATAGATGCAGCATGTCACTTCTTCCATGTGCTATAGATGCAGCATGTCACTTCTTCCATGTGCTATAGATGTAGCATGTCACTTCTTCCATGCGCTATAGATGTAGCATGTCACTTCTTCCATGCGCTATAGATGCAGCATGTCACTTCTTCCATGTGCTATAGATGCAGCATGTCACTTCTTCCATGCGCTATAGATGCAGCATGTCACTTCTTCCGTGTGCTATAGATGTAGCATGTCTCTTCTTCCGTGCGCTATAGATGTAGCATGTCACTTCTTCCGTGCGCTATAGATGTAGCATGTCACTTCTTCCGTGCGCTATAGATGCAGCATGTCACTTCTTCCATGTGCTATGGATGCAGCATGTCACTTCTTCCGTGTGCTATAGATGTAGCATGTCACTTCTTCCGTGCGCTATAGATGCAGCATGTCTCTTCTTCCGTGCGCTATAGATGTAGCATGTCACTTCTTCCGTGCGCTATAGATGCAGCATGTCACTTCTTCCGTGCGCTATAGATGTAGCATGTCACTTCTTCCGTGCGCTATAGATGCAGCATGTCACTTCTTCCGTGCGCTATAGATGTAGCATGTCACTTCTTCCGTGCGCTATAGATGCAGCATGTCTCTTCTTCCGTGCGCTATAGATGTAGCATGTCACTTCTTCCGTGCGCTATAGATGCAGCATGTCTCTTCTTCCGTGCGCTATAGATGCAGCATGTCACTTCTTCCGTGTGCTATAGATGTAGCATGTCACTTCTTCCGTGCGCTATAGATGCAGCATGTCACTTCTTCCGTGCGCTATAGATGCAGCATGTCACTTCTTCCGTGCGCTATAGATGTAGCATGTCACTTCTTCCGTGCGCTATAGATGCAGCATGTCTCTTCTTCCGTGCGCTATAGATGTAGCATGTCACTTCTTCCGTGCGCTATAGATGCAGCATGTCACTTCTTCCGTGTGCTATAGATGTAGCATGTCACTTCTTCCGTGCGCTATAGATGCAGCATGTCTCTTCTTCCGTGCGCTATAGATGTAGCATGTCACTTCTTCCGTGCGCTATAGATGCAGCATGTCACTTCTTCCGTGTGCTATAGATGTAGCATGTCACTTCTTCCGTGCGCTATAGATGCAGCATGTCACTTCTTCCGTGCGCTATAGATGCAGCATGTCACTTCTTCCGTGTGCTATAGATGCAGCATGTCTCTTCTTCCGTGTGCTATAGATGCAGCATGTCACTTCTTCCATGTGCTATAGATGCAGCATGTCACTTCTTCCGTGCGCTATAGATGCAGCATGTCACTTCTTCCATGTGCTATAGATGCAGCATGTCTCTTCTTCCATGTGCTATAGATGCAGCATGTCACTTCTTCCGTGCGCTATAGATGCAGCATGTCTCTTCTTCCATGTGCTATAGATGCAGCATGTCACTTCTTCCGTGCGCTATAGATGTAGCATGTCACTTCTTCCGTGTGCTATAGATGTAGCATGTCACTTCTTCCGTGCGCTATAGATGCAGCATGTCACTTCTTCCGTGCGCTATAGATGCAGCATGTCACTTCTTCCGTGTGCTATAGATGCAGCATGTCACTTCTTCCGTGCGCTATAGATGCAGCATGTCACTTCTTCCGTGCGCTATAGATGCAGCATGTCACTTCTTCCGTGCGCTATAGATGCAGCATGTCACTTCTTCCGTGTGCTATAGATGTAGCATGTCTCTTCTTCCGTGTGCTATAGATGCAGCATGTCACTTCTTCCATGTGCTATAGATGCAGCATGTCACTTCTTCCGTGCGCTATAGATGCAGCATGTCACTTCTTCCATGCGCTATAGATGTAGCATGTCACTTCTTCCGTGCGCTATAGATGTAGCATGTCACTTCTCCCGTGCGCTATAGATGTAGCATGTCTCTTCTTCCGTGCGCTATAGATGTAGCATGTCACTTCTTCCGTGTGCTATAGATGCAGCATGTCACTTCTTCCGTGTGCTATAGATGCAGCATGTCTCTTCTTCCGTGTGCTATAGATGCAGCATGTCTCTTCTTCCATGTGCTATAGATGTAGCATGTCACTTCTTCCATGTGCTATAGATGCAGCATGTCACTTCTTCCGTGCGCTATAGATGTAGCATGTCTCTTCTTCCGTGCGCTATAGATGTAGCATGTCACTTCTTCCGTGTGCTATAGATGTAGCATGTCACTTCTTCTGTGCGCTATGGATGCAGCATGTCACTTCTTTCGTGTTCTATAGATGTAGCATGTCACTTCTTCCGTGTGCTATAGATGTAGCATGTCTCTTCTTCCGTGTGCTATAGATGTAGCATGTCACTTCTTCCGTGTGCTATGGATGCAGCATGTCACTTCTTCCATGCGCTATAGATGTAGCATGTCTCTTCTTCCGTGTGCTATAGATGTAGCATGTCTCTTCTTCCGTGCGCTATAGATGTAGCATGTCACTTCTTCCGTGTGCTATAGATGTAGCATGTCACTTCTTCCATGCGCTATAGATGTAGCATGTCACTTCTCCCGTGTGCTATAGATGCAGCATGTCACTTCTTCCATGTGCTATAGATGCAGCATGTCACTTCTTCCATGTGCTATAGATGTAGCATGTCACTTCTTCCGTGCGCTATAGATGTAGCATGTCACTTCTTCCATGTGCTATAGATGCAGCATGTCACTTCTTCCATGTGCTATAGATGTAGCATGTCACTTCTTCCGTGTGCTATAGATGCAGCATGTCACTTCTTCCATGTGCTATAGATGTAGCATGTCACTTCTTCCGTGCGCTATAGATGTAGCATGTCACTTCTTCCATGTGCTATAGATGCAGCATGTCACTTCTTCCATGTGCTATAGATGTAGCATGTCACTTCTTCCATGTGCTATAGATGCAGCATGTCACTTCTTCCATGTGCTATAGATGTAGCATGTCACTTCTTCCGTGCGCTATAGATGTAGCATGTCACTTCTTCCATGTGCTATAGATGCAGCATGTCACTTCTTCCATGTGCTATAGATGTAGCATGTCACTTCTTCCGTGTGCTATAGATGCAGCATGTCACTTCTTCCATGTGCTATAGATGCAGCATGTCACTTCTTCCATGCGCTATAGATGCAGCATGTCACTTCTTCCATGCGCTATAGATGTAGCATGTCACTTCTTCCATGCGCTATAGATGCAGCATGTCACTTCTTCCGTGTGCTATAGATGCAGCATGTCACTTCTTCCGTGTGCTATAGATGTAGCATGTCTCTTCTTCCGTGCGCTATAGATGTAGCATGTCACTTCTTCCGTGCGCTATAGATGTAGCATGTCACTTCTTCCGTGCGCTATAGATGCAGCATGTCACTTCTTCCATGTGCTATGGATGCAGCATGTCACTTCTTCCGTGTGCTATAGATGTAGCATGTCACTTCTTCCGTGCGCTATAGATGCAGCATGTCTCTTCTTCCGTGCGCTATAGATGTAGCATGTCACTTCTTCCGTGCGCTATAGATGCAGCATGTCACTTCTTCCGTGCGCTATAGATGTAGCATGTCACTTCTTCCGTGCGCTATAGATGCAGCATGTCACTTCTTCCGTGCGCTATAGATGTAGCATGTCACTTCTTCCGTGCGCTATAGATGCAGCATGTCTCTTCTTCCGTGCGCTATAGATGTAGCATGTCACTTCTTCCGTGCGCTATAGATGCAGCATGTCTCTTCTTCCGTGCGCTATAGATGCAGCATGTCACTTCTTCCGTGTGCTATAGATGTAGCATGTCACTTCTTCCGTGCGCTATAGATGCAGCATGTCACTTCTTCCGTGCGCTATAGATGCAGCATGTCACTTCTTCCGTGCGCTATAGATGTAGCATGTCACTTCTTCCGTGCGCTATAGATGCAGCATGTCTCTTCTTCCGTGCGCTATAGATGTAGCATGTCACTTCTTCCGTGCGCTATAGATGCAGCATGTCACTTCTTCCGTGTGCTATAGATGTAGCATGTCACTTCTTCCGTGCGCTATAGATGCAGCATGTCTCTTCTTCCGTGCGCTATAGATGTAGCATGTCACTTCTTCCGTGCGCTATAGATGCAGCATGTCACTTCTTCCGTGTGCTATAGATGTAGCATGTCACTTCTTCCGTGCGCTATAGATGCAGCATGTCACTTCTTCCGTGCGCTATAGATGCAGCATGTCACTTCTTCCGTGTGCTATAGATGCAGCATGTCTCTTCTTCCGTGTGCTATAGATGCAGCATGTCACTTCTTCCATGTGCTATAGATGCAGCATGTCACTTCTTCCGTGCGCTATAGATGCAGCATGTCACTTCTTCCGTGCGCTATAGATGTAGCATGTCACTTCTTCCGTGTGCTATAGATGTAGCATGTCACTTCTTCCGTGCGCTATAGATGCAGCATGTCACTTCTTCCGTGCGCTATAGATGCAGCATGTCACTTCTTCCGTGTGCTATAGATGCAGCATGTCACTTCTTCCGTGCGCTATAGATGCAGCATGTCACTTCTTCCGTGCGCTATAGATGCAGCATGTCACTTCTTCCGTGCGCTATAGATGCAGCATGTCACTTCTTCCGTGTGCTATAGATGTAGCATGTCTCTTCTTCCGTGTGCTATAGATGCAGCATGTCACTTCTTCCATGTGCTATAGATGCAGCATGTCACTTCTTCCGTGCGCTATAGATGCAGCATGTCACTTCTTCCATGCGCTATAGATGTAGCATGTCACTTCTTCCGTGCGCTATAGATGTAGCATGTCACTTCTCCCGTGCGCTATAGATGTAGCATGTCTCTTCTTCCGTGCGCTATAGATGTAGCATGTCACTTCTTCCGTGTGCTATAGATGCAGCATGTCACTTCTTCCGTGTGCTATAGATGCAGCATGTCTCTTCTTCCGTGTGCTATAGATGCAGCATGTCTCTTCTTCCATGTGCTATAGATGTAGCATGTCACTTCTTCCATGTGCTATAGATGCAGCATGTCACTTCTTCCGTGCGCTATAGATGTAGCATGTCTCTTCTTCCGTGCGCTATAGATGTAGCATGTCACTTCTTCCGTGTGCTATAGATGTAGCATGTCACTTCTTCTGTGCGCTATGGATGCAGCATGTCACTTCTTTCGTGTTCTATAGATGTAGCATGTCACTTCTTCCGTGTGCTATAGATGTAGCATGTCTCTTCTTCCGTGTGCTATAGATGTAGCATGTCACTTCTTCCGTGTGCTATGGATGCAGCATGTCACTTCTTCCATGCGCTATAGATGTAGCATGTCTCTTCTTCCGTGTGCTATAGATGTAGCATGTCTCTTCTTCCGTGCGCTATAGATGTAGCATGTCACTTCTTCCGTGTGCTATAGATGTAGCATGTCACTTCTTCCATGCGCTATAGATGTAGCATGTCACTTCTCCCGTGTGCTATAGATGCAGCATGTCACTTCTTCCATGCGCTATAGATGTAGCATGTCTCTTCTTCCGTGTGCTATAGATGCAGCATGTCACTTCTTCCATGCGCTATAGATGCAGCATGTCTCTTCTTCCGTGTGCTATAGATGTAGCATGTCACTTCTTCCATGTGCTATAGATGCAGCATGTCACTTCTTCCGTGCGCTATAGATGTAGCATGTCACTTCTTCCGTGCGCTATAGATGTAGCATGTCACTTCTTCCGTGCGCTATGGATGTAGCATGTCACTTCTTCCGTGTGCTATAGATGCAGCATGTCACTTCTTCCATGTGCTATAGATGTAGCATGTCACTTCTTCCGTGTGCTATAGATGTAGCATGTCTCTTCTTCCGTGCGCTATAGATGCAGCATGTCACTTCTCCCGTGTGCTATAGATGCAGCATGTCACTTCTTCCATGCGCTATAGATGTAGCATGTCACTTCTTCCGTGCGCTATAGATGCAGCATGTCACTTCTTCCATGCGCTATAGATGTAGCAGGTCACTTCTTCCATGTGCTATAGATGTAGCATGTCACTTCTTCCGTGTGCTATAGATGTAGCATGTCTCTTCTTCCGTGCGCTATAGATGTAGCAGGTCACTTCTTCCATGTGCTATAGATGTAGCATGTCACTTCTTCCGTGTGCTATAGATGTAGCATGTCACTTCTTCCGTGTGCTATAGATGCAGCATGTCACTTCTTCCATGCGCTATAGATGCAGCATGTCACTTCTTCCATGTGCTATAGATGTAGCATGTCACTTCTTCCGTGTGCTATAGATGCAGCATGTCACTTCTTCCATGTGCTATAGATGTAGCATGTCACTTCTTCCATGTGCTATAGATGTAGCATGTCACTTCTTCCGTGTGCTATAGATGCAGCATGTCACTTCTTCCATGCGCTATAGATGTAGCATGTCACTTCTTCCATGTGCTATAGATGTAGCATGTCACTTCTTCCGTGCGCTATAGATGTAGCATGTCTCTTCTTCCATGCGCTATAGATGTAGCATGTCACTTCTTCCATGTGCTATAGATGTAGCATGTCACTTCTTCCATGTGCTATAGATGTAGCATGTCACTTCTTCCGTGCGCTATAGATGTAGCATGTCTCTTCTTCCGTGCGCTATAGATGTAGCATGTCACTTCTTCCGTGCGCTATAGATGTAGCATGTCTCTTCTTCCGTGCGCTATAGATGTAGCATGTCACTTCTTCCATGTGCTATAGATGCAGCATGTCTCTTCTTCCATGCGCTATAGATGTAGCATGTCACTTCTTCCGTGTGCTATAGATGTAGCATGTCACTTCTTCCATGTGCTATAGATGTAGCATGTCACTTCTTCCGTGCGCTATAGATGTAGCATGTCACTTCTTCCGTGCACTATAGATGTAGCATGTCACTTCTTCCGTGCGCTATAGATGTAGCATGTCTCTTCTTTCGTGCGCTATAGATGTAGCATGTCACTTCTTCCATGCGCTATAGATGTAGCATGTCACTTCTTCCATGCGCTATAGATGTAGCATGTCTCTTCTTTCGTGCGCTATAGATGTAGCATGTCACTTCTTCCGTGCGCTATAGATGTAGCATGTCTCTTCTTCCGTGCGCTATAGATGTAGCATGTCACTTCTTCCGTGCGCTATAGATGTAGCATGTCACTTCTTCCATGTGCTATAGATGTAGCATGTCACTTCTTCCATGCGCTATAGATGTAGCATGTCTCTTCTTCCGTGCGCTATAGATGTAGCATGTCACTTCTTCCGTGCGCTATAGATGTAGCATGTCACTTCTTCCATGTGCTATAGATGCAGCATGTCACTTCTTCCATGTGCTATAGATGCAGCATGTCACTTCTCCCGTGCGCTATAGATGCAGCATGTCACTTCTTCCATGTGCTATAGATGTAGCATGTCACTTCTTCCGTGCGCTATAGATGTAGCATGTCTCTTCTTCCGTGCGCTATAGATGCAGCATGTCACTTCTTCCATGCGCTATAGATGCAGCATGTCTCTTCTTCCGTGTGCTATAGATGTAGCATGTCACTTCTTCCGTGTGCTATAGATGCAGCATGTCACTTCTTCCGTGCGCTATAGATGTAGCATGTCTCTTCTTCCATGTGCTATAGATGCAGCATGTCACTTCTTCCATGTGCTATAGATGCAGCATGTCACTTCTTCCATGTGCTATAGATGTAGCATGTCACTTCTTCCATGTGCTATAGATGCAGCATGTCACTTCTTCCGTGTGCTATAGATGCAGCATGTCACTTCTTCCGTGTGCTATAGATGTAGCATGTCACTTCTTCCATGTGCTATAGATGTAGCATGTCACTTCTTCCGTGTGCTATAGATGTAGCATGTCACTTCTTCCATGTGCTATAGATGTAGCATGTCACTTCTTCCGTGTGCTATAGATGTAGCATGTCACTTCTTCCGTGTGCTATAGATGTAGCATGTCACTTCTTCCGTGCGCTATAGATGCAGCATGTCACTTCTTCCGTGCGCTATAGATGCAGCATGTCACTTCTTCCGTGTGCTATAGATGCAGCATGTCACTTCTTCCGTGCGCTATAGATGCAGCATGTCACTTCTTCCGTGCGCTATAGATGTAGCATGTCACTTCTTCCATGTGCTATAGATGTAGCATGTCACTTCTTCCGTGTGCTATAGATGCAGCATGTCACTTCTTCCGTGCGCTATAGATGCAGCATGTCACTTCTTCCGTGCGCTATAGATGTAGCATGTCACTTCTTCCATGTGCTATAGATGTAGCATGTCACTTCTTCCATGTGCTATAGATGTAGCATGTCACTTCTTCCGTGCGCTATAGATGTAGCATGTCTCTTCTTCCGTGCGCTATGGATGTAGCATGTCACTTCTGCCGTGTGCTATAGATGCAGCATGTCACTTCTTCCATGTGCTATAGATGTAGCATGTCACTTCTTCCGTGTGCTATAGATGTAGCATGTCACTTCTTCCGTGCGCTATGGATGTAGCATGTCACTTCTTCCGTGTGCTATAGATGCAGCATGTCACCTCTTCCATGTGCTATAGATGTAGCATGTCACTTCTTCCATGCGCTATAGATGTAGCATGTCACTTCTTCCATGCGCTATAGATGCAGCATGTCACTTCTTCCGTGTGCTATAGATGTAGCATGTCACTTCTTCCGTGCGCTATAGATGTAGCATGTCTCTTCTTCCGTGCGCTATAGATGTAGCATGTCACTTCTTCCGTGCGCTATGGATGCAGCATGTCACTTCTTCCGTGCGCTATGGATGCAGCATGTCACTTCTTCCGTGTGCTATAGATGTAGCATGTCACTTCTGCCGTGTGCTATAGATGCAGCATGTCACTTCTTCCGTGTGCTATAGATGCAGCATGTCACTTCTTCCGTGTGCTATAGATGCAGCATGTCACTTCTTCCGTGTGCTATAGATGTAGCATGTCACTTCTTCCATGTGCTATAGATGTAGCATGTCACTTCTTCCATGCGCTATAGATGTAGCATGTCACTTCTTCCGTGCGCTATAGATGCAGCATGTCACTTCTCCCGTGTGCTATAGATGTAGCATGTCACTTCTTCCATGCGCTATAGATGTAGCATGTCACTTCTTCCGTGTGCTATAGATGTAGCATGTCTCTTCTTCCGTGTGCTATAGATGCAGCATGTCTCTTCTTCCATGCGCTATAGATGCAGCATGTCACTTCTTCCATGTGCTATAGATGTAGCATGTCTCTTCTTCCATGCGCTATAGATGCAGCATGTGACTTCTTCCGTGCGCTATAGATGCAGCATGTCTCTTCTTCCGTGCGCTATAGATGCAGCATGTCTCTTCTTCCGTGTGCTATAGATGCAGCATGTCTCTTCTTCCATGCGCTATAGATGCAGCATGTCACTTCTTCCATGCGCTATAGATGCAGCATGTCTCTTCTTCCATGCGCTATAGATGCAGCATGTCACTTCTTCCATGCGCTATAGATGCAGCATGTCACTTCTTCCATGCGCTATAGATGCAGCATGTCACTTCTTCCATGTGCTATAGATGTAGCATGTCACTTCTTCCATGCGCTATAGATGTAGCATGTCACTTCTTCCATGTGCTATAGATGTAGCATGTCACTTCTTCCATGCGCTATAGATGTAGCATGTCACTTCTTCCGTGCGCTATAGATGCAGCATGTCACTTCTTCCATGCGCTATAGATGTAGCATGTCACTTCTTCCATGCGCTATAGATGTAGCATGTCACTTCTTCCATGCGCTATAGATGTAGCATGTCACTTCTACCGTGTGCTATAGATGCAGCATGTCACTTCTTCCGTGTGCTATAGATGTAGCATGTCACTTCTTCCATGCGCTATAGATGTAGCATGTCACTTCTTCCGTGCGCTATAGATGTAGCATGTCACTTCTTCCGTGCGCTATAGATGCAGCATGTCACTTCTTCCGTGCGCTATAGATGCAGCATGTCACTTCTTCCGTGCGCTATAGATGCAGCATGTCACTTCTTCCGTGTGCTATAGATGCAGCATGTCTCTTCTTCCGTGCGCTATAGATGCAGCATGTCTCTTCTTCCGTGTGCTATAGATGCAGCATGTCTCTTCTTCCGTGCGCTATAGATGCAGCATGTCTCTTCTTCCGTGTGCTATAGATGCAGCATGTCTCTTCTTCCATGCGCTATAGATGCAGCATGTCACTTCTTCCATGCGCTATAGATGCAGCATGTCTCTTCTTCCATGCGCTATAGATGCAGCATGTCACTTCTTCCATGCGCTATAGATGCAGCATGTCACTTCTTCCATGCGCTATAGATGTAGCATGTCACTTCTTCCATGTGCTATAGATGTAGCATGTCACTTCTTCCATGTGCTATAGATGTAGCATGTCACTTCTTCCATGTGCTATAGATGTAGCATGTCACTTCTTCCATGCGCTATAGATGTAGCATGTCACTTCTTCCATGCGCTATAGATGTAGCATGTCACTTCTTCCATGCGCTATAGATGTAGCATGTCACTTCTTCCATGCGCTATAGATGTAGCATGTCACTTCTTCCGTGTGCTATAGATGTAGCATGTCACTTCTTCCATGCGCTATAGATGTAGCATGTCACTTCTTCCGTGCGCTATAGATGCAGCATGTCACTTCTTCCATGTGCTATAGATGTAGCATGTCACTTCTTCCATGCGCTATAGATGTAGCATGTCACTTCTTCCGTGCGCTATAGATGCAGCATGTCACTTCTTCCATGTGCTATAGATGTAGCATGTCACTTCTTCCGTGTGCTATAGATGTAGCATGTCACTTCTTCCATGCGCTATAGATGTAGCATGTCACTTCTTCCGTGCGCTATAGATGTAGCATGTCACTTCTTCCGTGCGCTATAGATGTAGCAGGTCACTTCTTCCGTGCGCTATAGATGTAGCTGGTCACTTCTTCCGTGCGCTATAGATGCAGCATGTCACTTCTTCCATGTGCTATAGATGTAGCATGTCACTTCTTCCGTGCGCTATAGATGTAGCATGTCACTTCTTCCGTGCGCTATAGATGTAGCATGTCTCTTCTTCCATGTGCTATAGATGTAGCATGTCACTTCTTCCGTGCGCTATAGATGCAGCATGTCACTTCTTCCGTGCGCTATAGATGCAGCATGTCACTTCTTCCATGTGCTATAGATGTAGCATGTCACTTCTTCCGTGCGCTATAGATGCAGCATGTCACTTCTTCCATGTGCTATAGATGTAGCATGTCACTTCTTCCGTGCGCTATAGATGCAGCATGTC
The DNA here is from genome assembly GCF_048569485.1 of Anomaloglossus baeobatrachus. NCBI lineage: Eukaryota > Metazoa > Chordata > Amphibia > Anura > Aromobatidae > Anomaloglossus > Anomaloglossus baeobatrachus. The sequence continues at coordinate 3,481,789 of NC_134359.1, read as the reverse complement.
ACTTCTTCCGTGCTCTATAGATGCAGCATGTCTCTTCTTCCATGCGCTATAGATGCAGCATGTCACTTCTTCCATGCGCTATAGATGCAGCATGTCACTTCTTCCGTGCGCTATAGATGCAGCATGTCACTTCTTCCATGCGCTATAGATGCAGCATGTCACTTCTTCCATGCGCTATAGATGCAGCATGTCACTTCTTCCATGTGCTATAGATGCAGCATGTCACTTCTTCCATGCGCTATAGATGCAGCATGTCACTTCTTCCATGCGCTATAGATGCAGCATGTCTCTTCTTCCATGCGCTATAGATGCAGCATGTCACTTCTTCCATGCGCTATAGATGCAGCATGTCTCTTCTTCCATGCGCTATAGATGTAGCATGTCACCTCTTCCATGTGCTATAGATGTAGCATGTCTCTTCTTCCATGCGCTATAGATGTAGCATGTCACTTCTTCCATGCGCTATAGATGTAGCATGTCACTTCTTCCATGTGCTATAGATGTAGCATGTCACTTCTTCCATGCGCTATAGATGTAGCATGTCACTTCTTCCATGCGCTATAGATGTAGCATGTCACTTCTTCCGTGCGCTATAGATGCAGCATGTCACTTCTTCCATGTGCTATAGATGCAGCATGTCTCTTCTTCCATGCGCTATAGATGTAGCATGTCACTTCTTCCATGTGCTATAGATGTAGCATGTCACTTCTTCCATGTGCTATAGATGTAGCATGTCTCTTCTTCCATGCACTATAGATGTAGCATGTCTCTTCTTCCATGTGCTATAGATGTAGCATGTCTCTTCTTCCATGCGCTATAGATGTAGCATGTCTCTTCTTCCATGCGCTATAGATGCAGCATGTCACTTCTTCCATGTGCTATAGATGCAGCATGTCTCTTCTTCCATGTGCTATAGATGTAGCATGTCTCTTCTTCCATGCGCTATAGATGTAGCATGTCTCTTCTTCCGTGTGCTATAGATGTAGCATGTCACTTCTTCCGTGTGCTATAGATGTAGCATGTCTCTTCTTCCATGCGCTATAGATGTAGCATGTCACTTCTTCCATGTGCTATAGATGCAGCATGTCACTTCTTCCGTGCGCTATAGATGTAGCATGTCACTTCTTCCATGTGCTATAGATGCAGCATGTCACTTCTTCCATGCGCTATAGATGCAGCATGTCACTTCTTCCATGCGCTATAGATGCAGCATGTCTCTTCTTCCATGCGCTATAGATGTAGCATGTCACTTCTTCCGTGCGCTATAGATGCAGCATGTCACTTCTCCCGTGCGCTATAGATGTAGCATGTCTCTTCTTCCATGCGCTATAGATGTAGCATGTCACTTCTTCCGTGCGCTATAGATGTAGCATGTCACTTCTTCCATGTGCTATAGATGTAGCATGTCACTTCTTCCATGCGCTATAGATGTAGCATGTCACTTCTTCCATGTGCTATAGATGCAGCATGTCACTTCTTCCATGCGCTATAGATGCAGCATGTCTCTTCTTCCGTGCGCTATAGATGTAGCATGTCTCTTCTTCCGTGCGCTATAGATGTAGCATGTCACTTCTTCCATGCGCTATAGATGTAGCATGTCACTTCTTCCATGCGCTATAGATGCAGCATGTCACTTCTTCCGTGCGCTATAGATGTAGCATGTCACTTCTTCCATGCGCTATAGATGTAGCATGTCACTTCTTCCATGCGCTATAGATGCAGCATGTCACTTCTTCCGTGCGCTATAGATGCAGCATGTCACTTCTTCCGTGTGCTATAGATGTAGCATGTCACTTCTTCCGTGTGCTATAGATGCAGCATGTCACTTCTTCCGTGTGCTATAGATGTAGCATGTCACTTCTTCCATGCGCTATAGATGTAGCATGTCACTTCTTCCGTGCGCTATAGATGTAGCATGTCACTTCTTCCGTGCGCTATAGATGTAGCATGTCACTTCTTCCGTGCGCTATAGATGTAGCATGTCACTTCTTCCATGTGCTATAGATGTAGCATGTCACTTCTTCCGTGCGCTATAGATGTAGCAGGTCACTTCTTCCGTGCGCTATAGATGTAGCATGTCACTTCTTCCGTGCGCTATAGATGCAGCATGTCACTTCTTCCGTGCGCTATAGATGTAGCATGTCACTTCTTCCGTGCGCTATAGATGTAGCATGTCACTTCTTCCGTGCGCTATAGATGCAGCATGTCACTTCTTCTATGTGCTATAGATGCAGCATGTCACTTCTTCCGTGCGCTATAGATGTAGCAGGTCACTTCTTCCGTGCGCTATAGATGTAGCATGTCACTTCTTCCGTGCGCTATAGATGCAGCATGTCACTTCTTCCGTGCGCTATAGATGCAGCATGTCACTTCTTCCGTGCGCTATAGATGCAGCATGTCACTTCTTCCATGCGCTATAGATGCAGCATGTCACTTCTTCCGTGCGCTATAGATGTAGCATGTCACTTCTTCCGTGTGCTATAGATGTAGCATGTCACTTCTTCCGTGCGCTATAGATGCAGCATGTCACTTCTTCCGTGCGCTATAGATGTAGCATGTCACTTCTTCCGTGCTCTATAGATGCAGCATGTCTCTTCTTCCATGCGCTATAGATGCAGCATGTCACTTCTTCCATGCGCTATAGATGCAGCATGTCACTTCTTCCGTGCGCTATAGATGCAGCATGTCACTTCTTCCATGCGCTATAGATGCAGCATGTCACTTCTTCCATGCGCTATAGATGCAGCATGTCACTTCTTCCATGTGCTATAGATGCAGCATGTCACTTCTTCCATGCGCTATAGATGCAGCATGTCACTTCTTCCATGCGCTATAGATGCAGCATGTCTCTTCTTCCATGCGCTATAGATGCAGCATGTCACTTCTTCCGTGCGCTATAGATGCAGCATGTCACTTCTTCCGTGCGCTATAGATGTAGCATGTCACTTCTTCCATGCGCTATAGATGCAGCATGTCTCTTCTTCCATGCGCTATAGATGTAGCATGTCACTTCTTCCATGTGCTATAGATGCAGCATGTCACTTCTTCCATGCGCTATAGATGTAGCATGTCACTTCTTCATGTGCTATAGATGTAGCATGTCACTTCTTCCATGTGCTATAGATGTAGCATGTCACTTCTTCCGTGCGCTATAGATGCAGCATGTCACTTCTTCCATGTGCTATAGATGTAGCATGTCACTTCTTCCATGCGCTATAGATGTAGCATGTCACTTCTTCCATGCGCTATAGATGTAGCATGTCACTTCTTCCGTGCGCTATAGATGTAGCATGTCTCTTCTTCCATGTGCTATAGATGTAGCATGTCACTTCTTCCATGTGCTATAGATGTAGCATGTCACTTCTTCCGTGCGCTATGGATGCAGCATGTCACTTCTTCCGTGCGCTATAGATGTAGCATGTCTCTTCTTCCATGTGCTATAGATGTAGCATGTCACTTCTTCCATGTGCTATAGATGTAGCATGTCACTTCTTCCGTGTGCTATAGATGCAGCATGTCACTTCTTCCATGCGCTATGGATGCAGCATGTCACTTCTTCCATGCGCTATAGATGTAGCATGTCACTTCTTCCATGCGCTATAGATGTAGCATGTCTCTTCTTCCGTGTGCTATAGATGTAGCATGTCTCTTCTTCCATGCGCTATGGATGCAGCATGTCACTTCTTCCGTGCGCTATGGATGCAGCATGTCACTTCTTCCGTGCGCTATAGATGTAGCATGTCACTTCTTCCGTGCGCTATAGATGTAGCATGTCACTTCTTCCATGTGCTATAGATGTAGCATGTCACTTCTTCCGTGCGCTATAGATGCAGCATGTCACTTCTTCCATGCGCTATAGATGTAGCATGTCACTTCTTCCATGCGCTATAGATGTAGCATGTCTCTTCTTCCATGTGCTATAGATGTAGCATGTCACTTCTTCCATGTGCTATAGATGCAGCATGTCACTTCTTCCATGCGCTATAGATGCAGCATGTCACTTCTTCCATGTGCTATAGATGCAGCATGTCTCTTCTTCCATGTGCTATAGATGTAGCATGTCTCTTCTTCCATGCGCTATAGATGTAGCATGTCTCTTCTTCCGTGCGCTATAGATGTAGCATGTCTCTTCTTCCATGTGCTATAGATGTAGCATGTCTCTTCTTCCATGCGCTATAGATGTAGCATGTCACTTCTTCCGTGCGCTATAGATGTAGCATGTCACTTCTTCCATGTGCTATAGATGTAGCATGTCACTTCTTCCATGCGCTATAGATGTAGCATGTCACTTCTTCCATGTGCTATAGATGTAGCATGTCACTTCTTCCATGTGCTATAGATGTAGCATGTCTCTTCTTCCATGCGCTATAGATGTAGCATGTCACTTCTTCCGTGCGCTATAGATGTAGCATGTCACTTCTTCCATGTGCTATAGATGTAGCATGTCACTTCTTCCATGCGCTATAGATGTAGCATGTCACTTCTTCCATGTGCTATAGATGTAGCATGTCACTTCTTCCGTGCGCTATGGATGCAGCATGTCACTTCTTCCGTGCGCTATAGATGTAGCATGTCTCTTCTTCCATGCGCTATAGATGTAGCATGTCTCTTCTTCCGTGCGCTATAGATGTAGCATGTCTCTTCTTCCATGCGCTATAGATGTAGCATGTCTCTTCTTCCATGCGCTATAGATGTAGCATGTCTCTTCTTCCGTGTGCTATAGATGTAGCATGTCACTTCTTCCGTGTGCTATAGATGTAGCATGTCTCTTCTTCCATGCGCTATAGATGTAGCATGTCACTTCTTCCATGTGCTATAGATGCAGCATGTCACTTCTTCCATGCGCTATAGATGCAGCATGTCACTTCTTCCATGCGCTATAGATGTAGCATGTCTCTTCTTCCATGTGCTATAGATGTAGCATGTCACTTCTTCCGTGCGCTATAGATGTAGCATGTCTCTTCTTCCATGTGCTATAGATGTAGCATGTCTCTTCTTCCATGCGCTATAGATGTAGCATGTCACTTCTTCCATGTGCTATAGATGTAGCATGTCTCTTCTTCCGTGCGCTATAGATGTAGCATGTCTCTTCTTCCATGTGCTATAGATGTAGCATGTCACTTCTTCCATGTGCTATAGATGTAGCATGTCTCTTCTTCCATGCGCTATAGATGTAGCATGTCACTTCTTCCGTGCGCTATAGATGCAGCATGTCACTTCTTCCGTGCGCTATAGATGTAGCATGTCTCTTCTTCCATGCGCTATAGATGTAGCATGTCTCTTCTTCCATGCGCTATAGATGTAGCATGTCTCTTCTTCCATGTGCTATAGATGTAGCATGTCTCTTCTTCCGTGTGCTATAGATGTAGCATGTCACTTCTTCCGTGTGCTATAGATGTAGCATGTCTCTTCTTCCATGCGCTATAGATGTAGCATGTCACTTCTTCCATGTGCTATAGATGTAGCATGTCACTTCTTCCATGCGCTATAGATGCAGCATGTCACTTCTCCCGTGCGCTATAGATGCAGCATGTCACTTCTTCCATGTGCTATAGATGTAGCATGTCTCTTCTTCCATGTGCTATAAATGCAGCATGTCACTTCTTCCATGCGCTATAGATGCAGCATGTCACTTCTTCCATGCGCTATAGATGCAGCATGTCTCTTCTTCCATGCGCTATAGATGTAGCATGTCACTTCTTCCGTGCGCTATAGATGCAGCATGTCACTTCTTCCATGCGCTATAGATGCAGCATGTCTCTTCTTCCATGTGCTATAGATGCAGCATGTCACTTCTTCCGTGCGCTATAGATGTAGCATGTCACTTCTTCCATGTGCTATAGATGCAGCATGTCACTTCTTCCATGCGCTATAGATGCAGCATGTCACTTCTTCCGTGCGCTATAGATGTAGCATGTCACTTCTTCCGTGCGCTATAGATGCAGCATGTCACTTCTTCCGTGCGCTATAGATGTAGCATGTCACTTCTTCCATGCGCTATAGATGTAGCATGTCACTTCTTCCATGCGCTATAGATGCAGCATGTCACTTCTTCCATGCGCTATAGATGTAGCATGTCACTTCTTCCGTGTGCTATAGATGTAGCATGTCACTTCTTCCGTGTGCTATAGATGTAGCATGTCACTTCTTCCATGCGCTATGGATGCAGCATGTCACTTCTTCCATGTGCTATAGATGCAGCATGTCACTTCTTCCGTGCGCTATAGATGTAGCATGTCACTTCTTCCGTGCGCTATAGATGTAGCATGTCACTTCTTCCGTGCGCTATAGATGTAGCATGTCACTTCTTCCGTGCGCTATAGATGTAGCATGTCACTTCTTCCATGCGCTATAGATGTAGCATGTCACTTCTTCCGTGCGCTATAGATGTAGCATGTCACTTCTTCCATGTGCTATAGATGTAGCATGTCACTTCTTCCATGCGCTATAGATGTAGCATGTCACTTCTTCCATGCGCTATAGATGTAGCATGTCACTTCTTCCATGTGCTATAGATGCAGCATGTCACTTCTTCCGTGCGCTATAGATGTAGCATGTCACTTCTTCCATGTGCTATAGATGTAGCATGTCACTTCTTCCGTGCGCTATAGATGTAGCATGTCACTTCTTCCGTGCGCTATAGATGTAGCATGTCACTTCTTCCGTGCGCTATAGATGCAGCATGTCACTTCTTCCGTGTGCTATAGATGCAGCATGTCACTTCTTCCATGCGCTATAGATGTAGCATGTCACTTCTTCCATGTGCTATAGATGTAGCATGTCACTTCTTCCATGCGCTATAGATGCAGCATGTCACTTCTTCCATGCGCTATAGATGTAGCATGTCACTTCTTCCATGTGCTATAGATGTAGCATGTCACTTCTTCCATGTGCTATAGATGTAGCATGTCACTTCTTCCATGTGCTATAGATGTAGCATGTCACTTCTTCCGTGCGCTATAGATGCAGCATGTCTCTTCTTCCATGCGCTATAGATGCAGCATGTCACTTCTTCCATGCGCTATAGATGCAGCATGTCACTTCTTCCATGCGCTATAGATGTAGCATGTCACTTCTTCCATGTGCTATAGATGTAGCATGTCACTTCTTCCATGTGCTATAGATGTAGCATGTCACTTCTTCCGTGCGCTATAGATGCAGCATGTCTCTTCTTCCATGCGCTATAGATGCAGCATGTCACTTCTTCCATGCGCTATAGATGCAGCATGTCACTTCTTCCGTGCGCTATAGATGCAGCATGTCACTTCTTCCATGCGCTATAGATGCAGCATGTCACTTCTTCCATGCGCTATAGATGCAGCATGTCACTTCTTCCATGTGCTATAGATGCAGCATGTCACTTCTTCCATGCGCTATAGATGCAGCATGTCACTTCTTCCATGCGCTATAGATGCAGCATGTCTCTTCTTCCATGCGCTATAGATGCAGCATGTCACTTCTTCCATGCGCTATAGATGCAGCATGTCTCTTCTTCCATGCGCTATAGATGTAGCATGTCACTTCTTCCATGTGCTATAGATGCAGCATGTCACTTCTTCCATGCGCTATAGATGTAGCATGTCACTTCTTCCATGTGCTATAGATGTAGCATGTCACTTCTTCCATGTGCTATAGATGTAGCATGTCACTTCTTCCGTGCGCTATAGATGTAGCATGTCACTTCTTCCGTGCGCTATAGATGCAGCATGTCACTTCTTCCGTGTGCTATAGATGCAGCATGTCACTTCTTCCATGCGCTATAGATGTAGCATGTCACTTCTTCCATGTGCTATAGATGCAGCATGTCACTTCTTCCATGTGCTATAGATGTAGCATGTCACTTCTTCCATGCGCTATAGATGCAGCATGTCACTTCTTCCATGCGCTATAGATGCAGCATGTCACTTCTTCCATGCGCTATAGATGTAGCATGTCACTTCTTCCATGTGCTATAGATGTAGCATGTCACTTCTTCCATGTGCTATAGATGTAGCATGTCACTTCTTCCATGTGCTATAGATGTAGCATGTCACTTCTTCCGTGCGCTATAGATGCAGCATGTCTCTTCTTCCATGCGCTATAGATGCAGCATGTCACTTCTTCCATGCGCTATAGATGCAGCATGTCACTTCTTCCGTGCGCTATAGATGCAGCATGTCACTTCTTCCATGCGCTATAGATGCAGCATGTCACTTCTTCCATGCGCTATAGATGCAGCATGTCACTTCTTCCATGTGCTATAGATGCAGCATGTCACTTCTTCCATGCGCTATAGATGCAGCATGTCACTTCTTCCATGCGCTATAGATGCAGCATGTCTCTTCTTCCATGCGCTATAGATGCAGCATGTCACTTCTTCCATGCGCTATAGATGCAGCATGTCTCTTCTTCCATGCGCTATAGATGCAGCATGTCACTTCTTCCATGCGCTATAGATGTAGCATGTCACTTCTTCCATGTGCTATAGATGCAGCATGTCACTTCTTCCATGCGCTATAGATGTAGCATGTCACTTCTTCCATGTGCTATAGATGTAGCATGTCACTTCTTCCATGTGCTATAGATGTAGCATGTCACTTCTTCCATGTGCTATAGATGTAGCATGTCACTTCTTCCGTGTGCTATAGATGCAGCATGTCACTTCTTCCATGCGCTATAGATGCAGCATGTCACTTCTTCCATGTGCTATAGATGTAGCATGTCACTTCTTCCGTGTGCTATAGATGCAGCATGTCACTTCTTCCATGTGCTATAGATGTAGCATGTCACTTCTTCCGTGCGCTATAGATGTAGCATGTCACTTCTTCCGTGTGCTATAGATGCAGCATGTCACTTCTTCCATGCGCTATAGATGTAGCATGTCACTTCTTCCATGCGCTATAGATGTAGCATGTCACTTCTTCCATGTGCTATAGATGCAGCATGTCACTTCTTCCATGTGCTATAGATGTAGCATGTCACTTCTTCCATGTGCTATAGATGTAGCATGTCACTTCTTCCATGTGCTATAGATGCAGCATGTCACTTCTTCCATGTGCTATAGATGCAGCATGTCACTTCTTCCATGTGCTATAGATGCAGCATGTCACTTCTTCCATGTGCTATAGATGTAGCATGTCACTTCTTCCATGTGCTATAGATGTAGCATGTCACTTCTTCCATGTGCTATAGATGCAGCATGTCACTTCTTCCATGTGCTATAGATGTAGCATGTCACTTCTTCCATGTGCTATAGATGTAGCAGGTCACTTCTTCCATGTGCTATAGATGTAGCATGTCACTTCTTCCGTGTGCTATAGATGTAGCATGTCTCTTCTTCCGTGCGCTATAGATGCAGCATGTCACTTCTTCCATGTGCTATAGATGCAGCATGTCACTTCTTCCATGTGCTATAGATGCAGCATGTCACTTCTTCCATGTGCTATAGATGTAGCATGTCACTTCTTCCATGTGCTATAGATGTAGCATGTCACTTCTTCCATGCGCTATAGATGTAGCATGTCACTTCTTCCATGTGCTATAGATGCAGCATGTCACTTCTTCCATGTGCTATAGATGCAGCATGTCACTTCTTCCGTGTGCTATAGATGTAGCATGTCACTTCTTCCATGTGCTATAGATGTAGCATGTCACTTCTTCCATGTGCTATAGATGCAGCATGTCACTTCTTCCATGTGCTATAGATGTAGCATGTCACTTCTTCCATGCGCTATAGATGCAGCATGTCACTTCTTCCATGTGCTATAGATGCAGCATGTCACTTCTTCCATGTGCTATAGATGTAGCATGTCACTTCTTCCATGTGCTATAGATGTAGCATGTCACTTCTTCCATGCGCTATAGATGTAGCATGTCACTTCTTCCGTGCGCTATAGATGCAGCATGTCACTTCTTCCATGCGCTATAGATGCAGCATGTCACTTCTTCCATGTGCTATAGATGTAGCATGTCTCTTCTTCCATGCGCTATAGATGCAGCATGTCACTTCTTCCATGTGCTATAGATGTAGCATGTCACTTCTTCCGTGCGCTATAGATGCAGCATGTCACTTCTTCCATGCGCTATAGATGTAGCATGTCACTTCTTCCATGCGCTATAGATGTAGCATGTCTCTTCTTCCATGTGCTATAGATGTAGCAGGTCACTTCTTCCGTGCGCTATAGATGTAGCATGTCACTTCTTCCATGCGCTATAGATGCAGCATGTCACTTCTTACATGTGCTATAGATGTAGCATGTCTCTTCTTCCATGCGCTATAGATGTAGCATGTCTCTTCTTCCGTGCGCTATAGATGTAGCATGTCTCTTCTTCCATGCGCTATAGATGTAGCATGTCACTTCTTCCGTGTGCTATAGATGCAGCATGTCACTTCTTCCATGCGCTATGGATGCAGCATGTCACTTCTTCCATGCGCTATAGATGTAGCATGTCACTTCTTCCATGCGCTATAGATGTAGCATGTCTCTTCTTCCGTGTGCTATAGATGTAGCATGTCTCTTCTTCCATGCGCTATGGATGCAGCATGTCACTTCTTCCGTGCGCTATGGATGCAGCATGTCACTTCTTCCGTGCGCTATAGATGTAGCATGTCACTTCTTCCGTGCGCTATAGATGTAGCATGTCACTTCTTCCATGTGCTATAGATGTAGCATGTCACTTCTTCCGTGCGCTATAGATGCAGCATGTCACTTCTTCCATGCGCTATAGATGTAGCATGTCTCTTCTTCCATGTGCTATAGATGTAGCATGTCACTTCTTCCATGTGCTATAGATGTAGCATGTCTCTTCTTCCATGCGCTATAGATGTAGCATGTCTCTTCTTCCGTGCGCTATAGATGTAGCATGTCACTTCTTCCATGTGCTATAGATGCAGCATGTCACTTCTTCCGTGTGCTATAGATGTAGCATGTCTCTTCTTCCATGCGCTATAGATGTAGCATGTCACTTCTTCCGTGCGCTATAGATGTAGCATGTCACTTCTTCCATGTGCTATAGATGTAGCATGTCACTTCTTCCATGTGCTATAGATGTAGCATGTCTCTTCTTCCATGCGCTATAGATGTAGCATGTCACTTCTTCCGTGCGCTATAGATGTAGCATGTCACTTCTTCCATGTGCTATAGATGTAGCATGTCACTTCTTCCATGCGCTATAGATGTAGCATGTCACTTCTTCCATGCGCTATAGATGTAGCATGTCACTTCTTCCGTGCGCTATGGATGCAGCATGTCACTTCTTCCATGTGCTATAGATGTAGCATGTCACTTCTTCCGTGCGCTATGGATGCAGCATGTCACTTCTTCCATGTGCTATGGATGCAGCATGTCACTTCTTCCATGCGCTATAGATGTAGCATGTCACTTCTTCCATGCGCTATGGATGCAGCATGTCACTTCTTCCATGTGCTATGGATGCAGCATGTCACTTCTTCCATGTGCTATGGATGCAGCATGTCACTTCTTCCATGTGCTATAGATGTAGCATGTCACTTCTTCCATGCGCTATAGATGTAGCATGTCACTTCTTCCGTGCGCTATAGATGCAGCATGTCACTTCTTCCATGTGCTATAGATGTAGCATGTCACTTCTTCCGTGCGCTATGGATGCAGCATGTCACTTCTTCCATGTGCTATGGATGCAGCATGTCACTTCTTCCGTGCGCTATAGATGTAGCATGTCTCTTCTTCCGTGCGCTATAGATGTAGCATGTCTCTTCTTCCATGCGCTATAGATGTAGCATGTCTCTTCTTCCATGCGCTATAGATGTAGCATGTCTCTTCTTCCGTGTGCTATAGATGTAGCATGTCACTTCTTCCGTGTGCTATAGATGTAGCATGTCTCTTCTTCCATGCGCTATAGATGTAGCATGTCACTTCTTCCATGTGCTATAGATGCAGCATGTCACTTCTTCCATGCGCTATAGATGCAGCATGTCACTTCTTCCATGCGCTATAGATGTAGCATGTCTCTTCTTCCATGTGCTATAGATGTAGCATGTCACTTCTTCCGTGCGCTATAGATGTAGCATGTCTCTTCTTCCATGTGCTATAGATGTAGCATGTCTCTTCTTCCATGCGCTATAGATGTAGCATGTCACTTCTTCCATGTGCTATAGATGTAGCATGTCTCTTCTTCCGTGCGCTATAGATGTAGCATGTCTCTTCTTCCATGTGCTATAGATGTAGCATGTCACTTCTTCCATGTGCTATAGATGTAGCATGTCTCTTCTTCCATGCGCTATAGATGTAGCATGTCACTTCTTCCGTGCGCTATAGATGCAGCATGTCACTTCTTCCGTGCGCTATAGATGTAGCATGTCTCTTCTTCCATGCGCTATAGATGTAGCATGTCTCTTCTTCCATGCGCTATAGATGTAGCATGTCTCTTCTTCCATGTGCTATAGATGTAGCATGTCTCTTCTTCCGTGTGCTATAGATGTAGCATGTCACTTCTTCCGTGTGCTATAGATGTAGCATGTCTCTTCTTCCATGCGCTATAGATGTAGCATGTCACTTCTTCCATGTGCTATAGATGTAGCATGTCACTTCTTCCATGCGCTATAGATGCAGCATGTCACTTCTCCCGTGCGCTATAGATGCAGCATGTCACTTCTTCCATGTGCTATAGATGTAGCATGTCTCTTCTTCCATGTGCTATAAATGCAGCATGTCACTTCTTCCATGCGCTATAGATGCAGCATGTCACTTCTTCCATGCGCTATAGATGCAGCATGTCTCTTCTTCCATGCGCTATAGATGTAGCATGTCACTTCTTCCGTGCGCTATAGATGCAGCATGTCACTTCTTCCATGCGCTATAGATGCAGCATGTCTCTTCTTCCATGTGCTATAGATGCAGCATGTCACTTCTTCCGTGCGCTATAGATGTAGCATGTCACTTCTTCCATGTGCTATAGATGCAGCATGTCACTTCTTCCATGCGCTATAGATGCAGCATGTCACTTCTTCCGTGCGCTATAGATGTAGCATGTCACTTCTTCCGTGCGCTATAGATGCAGCATGTCACTTCTTCCGTGCGCTATAGATGTAGCATGTCACTTCTTCCATGCGCTATAGATGTAGCATGTCACTTCTTCCATGCGCTATAGATGCAGCATGTCACTTCTTCCATGCGCTATAGATGTAGCATGTCACTTCTTCCGTGTGCTATAGATGTAGCATGTCACTTCTTCCGTGTGCTATAGATGTAGCATGTCACTTCTTCCATGCGCTATGGATGCAGCATGTCACTTCTTCCATGTGCTATAGATGCAGCATGTCACTTCTTCCGTGCGCTATAGATGTAGCATGTCACTTCTTCCGTGCGCTATAGATGTAGCATGTCACTTCTTCCGTGCGCTATAGATGTAGCATGTCACTTCTTCCATGCGCTATAGATGTAGCATGTCACTTCTTCCGTGCGCTATAGATGTAGCATGTCACTTCTTCCATGTGCTATAGATGTAGCATGTCACTTCTTCCATGCGCTATAGATGTAGCATGTCACTTCTTCCGTGTGCTATAGATGTAGCATGTCACTTCTTCCATGCGCTATAGATGTAGCATGTCACTTCTTCCATGTGCTATAGATGCAGCATGTCACTTCTTCCGTGCGCTATAGATGCAGCATGTCACTTCTTCCGTGCGCTATAGATGTAGCATGTCTCTTCTTCCATGTGCTATAGATGTAGCATGTCACTTCTTCCATGTGCTATAGATGTAGCATGTCACTTCTTCCATGTGCTATAGATGTAGCATGTCACTTCTTCCATGCGCTATAGATGTAGCTGGTCACTTCTTCCGTGCGCTATAGATGTAGCATGTCACTTCTTCCGTGCGCTATAGATGTAGCATGTCACTTCTTCCGTGCGCTATAGATGTAGCATGTCACTTCTTCCGTGCGCTATAGATGTAGCATGTCACTTCTTCCGTGCGCTATAGATGTAGCATGTCACTTCTTCCGTGCGCTATAGATGTAGCATGTCACTTCTTCCGTGCGCTATAGATGTAGCATGTCACTTCTTCCGTGCGCTATAGATGCAGCATGTCACTTCTTCCGTGTGCTATAGATGCAGCATGTCACTTCTTCCATGCGCTATAGATGTAGCATGTCACTTCTTCCATGCGCTATAGATGTAGCATGTCACTTCTTCCATGTGCTATAGATGTAGCTGGTCACTTCTTCCGTGCGCTATAGATGCAGCATGTCTCTTCTTCCATGCGCTATAGATGCAGCATGTCACTTCTTCCATGCGCTATAGATGCAGCATGTCACTTCTTCCGTGCGCTATAGATGCAGCATGTCACTTCTTCCATGCGCTATAGATGCAGCATGTCACTTCTTCCATGCGCTATAGATGCAACATGTCACTTCTTCCATGTGCTATAGATGCAGCATGTCACTTCTTCCATGCGCTATAGATGCAGCATGTCACTTCTTCCATGCGCTATAGATGCAGCATGTCTCTTCTTCCATGCGCTATAGATGCAGCATGTCACTTCTTCCATGCGCTATAGATGCAGCATGTCTCTTCTTCCATGCGCTATAGATGTAGCATGTCACTTCTTCCATGTGCTATAGATGTAGCATGTCACTTCTTCCATGTGCTATAGATGTAGCATGTCACTTCTTCCATGTGCTATAGATGCAGCATGTCACTTCTTCCGTGTGCTATAGATGTAGCATGTCACTTCTTCCATGTGCTATAGATGTAGCATGTCACTTCTTCCGTGTGCTATAGATGTAGCATGTCACTTCTTCCATGTGCTATAGATGTAGCATGTCACTTCTTCCGTGTGCTATAGATGTAGCATGTCACTTCTTCCGTGCGCTATAGATGTAGCATGTCACTTCTTCCATGTGCTATAGATGTAGCATGTCACTTCTTCCGTGCGCTATAGATGTAGCATGTCACTTCTTCCGTGCGCTATAGATGTAGCATGTCACTTCTTCCGTGTGCTATAGATGCAGCATGTCACTTCTTCCATGCGCTATAGATGTAGCATGTCACTTCTTCCGTGTGCTATAGATGTAGCATGTCACTTCTTCCGTGTGCTATAGATGTAGCATGTCACTTCTTCCATGCGCTATAGATGTAGCATGTCACTTCTTCCATGTGCTATAGATGCAGCATGTCACTTCTTCCATGTGCTATAGATGCAGCATGTCACTTCTTCCATGTGCTATAGATGTAGCATGTCACTTCTTCCATGCGCTATAGATGTAGCATGTCACTTCTTCCATGTGCTATAGATGTAGCATGTCACTTCTTCCATGTGCTATAGATGCAGCATGTCACTTCTTCCATGTGCTATAGATGTAGCATGTCACTTCTTCCATGTGCTATAGATGCAGCATGTCACTTCTTCCATGTGCTATAGATGCAGCATGTCACTTCTTCCATGTGCTATAGATGTAGCATGTCACTTCTTCCATGCGCTATAGATGTAGCATGTCACTTCTTCCGTGCGCTATAGATGCAGCATGTCACTTCTTCCATGCGCTATAGATGCAGCATGTCACTTCTTCCATGTGCTATAGATGTAGCATGTCACTTCTTCCATGTGCTATAGATGTAGCATGTCACTTCTGCCATGCGCTATAGATGTAGCATGTCTCTTCTTCCATGCGCTATAGATGCAGCATGTCACTTCTTCCATGTGCTATAGATGTAGCATGTCACTTCTTCCGTGCGCTATAGATGCAGCATGTCACTTCTTCCATGTGCTATAGATGTAGCATGTCACTTCTTCCGTGTGCTATAGATGTAGCATGTCACTTCTTCCATGCGCTATAGATGTAGCATGTCTCTTCTTCCATGTGCTATAGATGTAGCAGGTCACTTCTTCCGTGCGCTATAGATGTAGCATGTCACTTCTTCCATGCGCTATAGATGCAGCATGTCACTTCTTCCATGTGCTATAGATGTAGCATGTCTCTTCTTCCATGCGCTATAGATGTAGCATGTCTCTTCTTCCATGTGCTATAGATGTAGCATGTCTCTTCTTCCGTGCGCTATAGATGTAGCATGTCTCTTCTTCCATGTGCTATAGATGTAGCATGTCTCTTCTTCCATGTGCTATAGATGTAGCATGTCTCTTCTTCCATGTGCTATAGATGTAGCATGTCTCTTCTTCCATGCGCTATAGATGTAGCATGTCTCTTCTTCCGTGCGCTATAGATGTAGCATGTCTCTTCTTCCATGTGCTATAGATGTAGCATGTCTCTTCTTCCATGCGCTATAGATGTAGCATGTCACTTCTTCCGTGCGCTATAGATGTAGCATGTCACTTCTTCCATGTGCTATAGATGTAGCATGTCACTTCTTCCATGTGCTATAGATGTAGCATGTCTCTTCTTCCATGCGCTATAGATGTAGCATGTCACTTCTTCCGTGCGCTATAGATGTAGCATGTCACTTCTTCCATGTGCTATAGATGCAGCATGTCTCTTCTTCCGTGTGCTATAGATGTAGCATGTCACTTCTTCCATGCGCTATAGATGTAGCATGTCACTTCTTCCGTGTGCTATAGATGTAGCATGTCACTTCTTCCGTGTGCTATAGATGTAGCATGTCACTTCTTCCGTGTGCTATAGATGTAGCATGTCACTTCTTCCGTGTGCTATAGATGTAGCATGTCACTTCTTCCATGCGCTATAGATGTAGCATGTCACTTCTTCCGTGTGCTATAGATGTAGCATGTCACTTCTTCCGTGTGCTATAGATGTAGCATGTCACTTCTTCCATGCGCTATAGATGTAGCATGTCACTTCTTCCATGTGCTATAGATGTAGCATGTCACTTCTTCCGTGCGCTATGGATGCAGCATGTCACTTCTTCCGTGCGCTATAGATGTAGCATGTCTCTTCTTCCATGCGCTATAGATGTAGCATGTCTCTTCTTCCGTGCGCTATAGATGTAGCATGTCTCTTCTTCCATGCGCTATAGATGTAGCATGTCTCTTCTTCCATGCGCTATAGATGTAGCATGTCTCTTCTTCCGTGTGCTATAGATGTAGCATGTCACTTCTTCCGTGTGCTATAGATGTAGCATGTCTCTTCTTCCATGTGCTATAGATGCAGCATGTCACTTCTTCCATGCGCTATAGATGCAGCATGTCACTTCTTCCATGTGCTATAGATGCAGCATGTCACTTCTTCCATGCGCTATAGATGCAGCATGTCACTTCTTCCATGCGCTATAGATGTAGCATGTCTCTTCTTCCATGCGCTATAGATGTAGCATGTCACTTCTTCCATGTGCTATAGATGCAGCATGTCACTTCTTCCATGCGCTATAGATGCAGCATGTCACTTCTTCCATGCGCTATAGATGTAGCATGTCTCTTCTTCCATGCGCTATAGATGCAGCATGTCTCTTCTTCCATGTGCTATAGATGTAGCATGTCACTTCTTCCGTGCGCTATAGATGTAGCATGTCTCTTCTTCCATGTGCTATAGATGTAGCATGTCTCTTCTTCCATGCGCTATAGATGTAGCATGTCACTTCTTCCATGTGCTATAGATGTAGCATGTCACTTCTTCCATGTGCTATAGATGTAGCATGTCTCTTCTTCCGTGCGCTATAGATGTAGCATGTCTCTTCTTCCATGTGCTATAGATGTAGCATGTCACTTCTTCCATGTGCTATAGATGTAGCATGTCTCTTCTTCCATGCGCTATAGATGTAGCATGTCACTTCTTCCGTGCGCTATAGATGCAGCATGTCACTTCTTCCGTGCGCTATAGATGCAGCATGTCACTTCTTCCATGTGCTATAGATGTAGCATGTCACTTCTTCCATGTGCTATAGATGTAGCATGTCACTTCTTCCGTGCGCTATAGATGCAGCATGTCACTTCTTCCGTGCGCTATAGATGTAGCATGTCACTTCTTCCGTGCGCTATAGATGCAGCATGTCACTTCTTCCATGTGCTATAGATGTAGCATGTCACTTCTTCCATGTGCTATAGATGTAGCATGTCACTTCTTCCGTGCGCTATAGATGCAGCATGTCACTTCTTCCGTGCGCTATAGATGTAGCATGTCTCTTCTTCCATGCGCTATAGATGTAGCATGTCTCTTCTTCCATGCGCTATAGATGTAGCATGTCTCTTCTTCCATGTGCTATAGATGTAGCATGTCTCTTCTTCCGTGTGCTATAGATGTAGCATGTCACTTCTTCCGTGTGCTATAGATGTAGCATGTCTCTTCTTCCATGCGCTATAGATGTAGCATGTCTCTTCTTCCGTGTGCTATAGATGTAGCATGTCACTTCTTCCATGTGCTATAGATGTAGCATGTCACTTCTTCCATGCGCTATAGATGCAGCATGTCACTTCTCCCGTGCGCTATAGATGCAGCATGTCACTTCTTCCATGTGCTATAGATGTAGCATGTCTCTTCTTCCATGTGCTATAGATGCAGCATGTCACTTCTTCCATGCGCTATAGATGCAGCATGTCACTTCTTCCATGCGCTATAGATGCAGCATGTCTCTTCTTCCATGCGCTATAGATGTAGCATGTCACTTCTTCCGTGCGCTATAGATGCAGCATGTCACTTCTTCCATGCGCTATAGATGCAGCATGTCTCTTCTTCCATGTGCTATAGATGCAGCATGTCACTTCTTCCGTGCGCTATAGATGTAGCATGTCACTTCTTCCATGTGCTATAGATGCAGCATGTCACTTCTTCCATGCGCTATAGATGCAGCATGTCACTTCTTCCGTGCGCTATAGATGCAGCATGTCACTTCTTCCGTGCGCTATAGATGTAGCATGTCACTTCTTCCATGCGCTATAGATGTAGCATGTCACTTCTTCCATGCGCTATAGATGCAGCATGTCACTTCTTCCATGCGCTATAGATGTAGCATGTCACTTCTTCCGTGTGCTATAGATGTAGCATGTCACTTCTTCCATGCGCTATGGATGCAGCATGTCACTTCTTCCGTGCGCTATAGATGCAGCATGTCACTTCTTCCGTGCGCTATAGATGTAGCATGTCACTTCTTCCGTGCGCTATAGATGTAGCATGTCACTTCTTCCGTGCGCTATAGATGTAGCATGTCACTTCTTCCGTGCGCTATAGATGTAGCATGTCACTTCTTCCATGCGCTATAGATGTAGCATGTCACTTCTTCCGTGCGCTATAGATGTAGCATGTCACTTCTTCCATGTGCTATAGATGTAGCATGTCACTTCTTCCATGTGCTATAGATGTAGCATGTCTCTTCTTCCATGCGCTATAGATGTAGCATGTCACTTCTTCCATGCGCTATAGATGTAGCATGTCTCTTCTTCCATGTGCTATAGATGTAGCATGTCACTTCTTCCGTGTGCTATAGATGTAGCATGTCACTTCTTCCATGTGCTATAGATGTAGCATGTCACTTCTTCCGTGCGCTATAGATGTAGCATGTCACTTCTTCCATGTGCTATAGATGTAGCATGTCACTTCTTCCATGCGCTATAGATGTAGCATGTCACTTCTTCCATGCGCTATAGATGTAGCATGTCACTTCTTCCATGTGCTATAGATGTAGCATGTCACTTCTTCCGTGCGCTATAGATGTAGCATGTCACTTCTTCCGTGCGCTATAGATGCAGCATGTCACTTCTTCCGTGTGCTATAGATGCAGCATGTCACTTCTTCCATGCGCTATAGATGTAGCATGTCACTTCTTCCATGCGCTATAGATGTAGCATGTCACTTCTTCCATGTGCTATAGATGTAGCTGGTCACTTCTTCCGTGCGCTATAGATGCAGCATGTCTCTTCTTCCATGCGCTATAGATGTAGCATGTCACTTCTTCCATGTGCTATAGATGTAGCATGTCTCTTCTTCCATGCGCTATAGATGTAGCATGTCACTTCTTCCGTGCGCTATAGATGCAGCATGTCACTTCTTCCGTGCGCTATAGATGTAGCATGTCTCTTCTTCCATGCGCTATAGATGTAGCATGTCTCTTCTTCCATGCGCTATAGATGTAGCATGTCTCTTCTTCCATGTGCTATAGATGTAGCATGTCTCTTCTTCCGTGTGCTATAGATGTAGCATGTCACTTCTTCCGTGTGCTATAGATGTAGCATGTCTCTTCTTCCATGCGCTATAGATGTAGCATGTCACTTCTTCCGTGTGCTATAGATGTAGCATGTCTCTTCTTCCATGCGCTATAGATGTAGCATGTCACTTCTTCCATGTGCTATAGATGTAGCATGTCACTTCTTCCATGCGCTATAGATGCAGCATGTCACTTCTTCCGTGTGCTATAGATGTAGCATGTCACTTCTCCCGTGCGCTATAGATGCAGCATGTCACTTCTTCCATGTGCTATAGATGTAGCATGTCTCTTCTTCCATGTGCTATAGATGCAGCATGTCACTTCTTCCATGCGCTATAGATGCAGCATGTCACTTCTTCCATGCGCTATAGATGCAGCATGTCTCTTCTTCCATGCGCTATAGATGTAGCATGTCACTTCTTCCGTGCGCTATAGATGCAGCATGTCACTTCTTCCATGCGCTATAGATGCAGCATGTCTCTTCTTCCATGTGCTATAGATGCAGCATGTCACTTCTTCCGTGCGCTATAGATGTAGCATGTCACTTCTTCCATGTGCTATAGATGCAGCATGTCACTTCTTCCATGCGCTATAGATGCAGCATGTCACTTCTTCCGTGCGCTATAGATGCAGCATGTCACTTCTTCCGTGCGCTATAGATGTAGCATGTCACTTCTTACATGCGCTATAGATGTAGCATGTCACTTCTTCCATGCGCTATAGATGCAGCATGTCACTTCTTCCATGCGCTATAGATGTAGCATGTCACTTCTTCCGTGTGCTATAGATGTAGCATGTCACTTCTTCCGTGTGCTATAGATGTAGCATGTCACTTCTTCCATGCGCTATGGATGCAGCATGTCACTTCTTCCGTGCGCTATAGATGCAGCATGTCACTTCTTCCGTGCGCTATAGATGTAGCATGTCACTTCTTCCGTGCGCTATAGATGTAGCATGTCACTTCTTCCATGCGCTATAGATGTAGCATGTCACTTCTTCCATGTGCTATAGATGCAGCATGTCACTTCTTCCGTGCGCTATAGATGTAGCATGTCACTTCTTCCATGTGCTATAGATGCAGCATGTCACTTCTTCCATGCGCTATAGATGCAGCATGTCACTTCTTCCGTGCGCTATAGATGCAGCATGTCACTTCTTCCGTGCGCTATAGATGTAGCATGTCACTTCTTCCATGCGCTATAGATGTAGCATGTCACTTCTTCCATGCGCTATAGATGCAGCATGTCACTTCTTCCATGCGCTATAGATGTAGCATGTCACTTCTTCCGTGTGCTATAGATGTAGCATGTCACTTCTTCCGTGTGCTATAGATGTAGCATGTCACTTCTTCCATGCACTATGGATGCAGCATGTCACTTCTTCCGTGCGCTATAGATGCAGCATGTCACTTCTTCCGTGCGCTATAGATGTAGCATGTCACTTCTTCCGTGCGCTATAGATGTAGCATGTCACTTCTTCCGTGCGCTATAGATGTAGCATGTCACTTCTTCCGTGCGCTATAGATGTAGCATGTCACTTCTTCCGTGCGCTATAGATGTAGCATGTCACTTCTTCCATGTGCTATAGATGTAGCATGTCACTTCTTCCATGCGCTATAGATGTAGCATGTCACTTCTTCCATGTGCTATAGATGCAGCATGTCACTTCTTCCGTGCGCTATAGATGTAGCATGTCACTTCTTCCGTGCGCTATACATGCAGCATGTCACTTCTTCCGTGTGCTATAGATGCAGCATGTCACTTCTTCCATGCGCTATAGATGTAGCATGTCACTTCTTCCATGCGCTATAGATGTAGCATGTCACTTCTTCCATGTGCTATAGATGTAGCTGGTCACTTCTTCCGTGCGCTATAGATGCAGCATGTCTCTTCTTCCATGCGCTATAGATGCAGCATGTCACTTCTTCCATGCGCTATAGATGCAGCATGTCACTTCTTCCATGCGCTATAGATGTAGCATGTCACTTCTTCCATGCGCTATAGATGCAGCATGTCACTTCTTCCATGCGCTATAGATGCAGCATGTCACTTCTTCCATGTGCTATAGATGTAGCATGTCACTTCTTCCATGTGCTATAGATGTAGCTGGTCACTTCTTCCGTGCGCTATGGATGCAGCATGTCACTTCTTCCGTGTGCTATAGATGCAGCATGTCTCTTCTTCCATGCGCTATAGATGCAGCATGTCACTTCTTCCATGCGCTATAGATGCAGCATGTCACTTCTTCCATGCGCTATAGATGTAGCATGTCACTTCTTCCATGCGCTATAGATGCAGCATGTCACTTCTTCCATGCGCTATAGATGCAGCATGTCACTTCTTCCGTGTGCTATAGATGTAGCATGTCACTTCTTCCATGCGCTATAGATGCAGCATGTCACTTCTTCCGTGCGCTATAGATGTAGCATGTCACTTCTTCCGTGCGCTATAGATGCAGCATGTCACTTCTTCCATGCGCTATAGATGCAGCATGTCACTTCTTCCATGTGCTATAGATGCAGCATGTCACTTCTCCCGTGCGCTATAGATGCAGCATGTCACTTCTTCCATGTGCTATAGATGCAGCATGTCACTTCTTCCATGCGCTATAGATGCAGCATGTCACTTCTTCCATGCGCTATAGATGCAGCATGTCACTTCTTCCGTGCGCTATAGATGCAGCATGTCACTTCTTCCGTGCGCTATAGATGCAGCATGTCACTTCTTCCGTGCGCTATAGATGTAGCATGTCTCTTCTTCCATGTGCTATAGATGTAGCATGTCTCTTCTTCCATGTGCTATAGATGTAGCATTTCTCTTCTTCCATGCGCTATAGATGCAGCATGTCACTTCTTCCATGCGCTATAGATGCAGCATGTCACTTCTTCCATGCGCTATAGATGCAGCATGTCACTTCTTCCATGCGCTATAGATGCAGCATGTCACTTCTTCCGTGCGCTATAGATGCAGCATGTCACTTCTTCCATGCGCTATAGATGCAGCATGTCACTTCTTCCATGCGCTATAGATGCAGCATGTCACTTCTTCCGTGTGCTATAGATGCAGCATGTCACTTCTTCCATGCGCTATAGATGCAGCATGTCACTTCTTCCATGCGCTATAGATGCAGCATGTCACTTCTTCCGTGCGCTATAGATGCAGCATGTCACTTCTTCCGTGCGCTATAGATGCAGCATGTCACTTCTTCCATGTGCTATAGATGTAGCATGTCACTTCTTCCATGTGCTATAGATGCAGCATGTCACTTCTTCCATGTGCTATAGATGCAGCATGTCACTTCTTCCATGTGCTATAGATGCAGCATGTCACTTCTTCCGTGCGCTATAGATGTAGCATGTCACTTCTTCCGTGCGCTATAGATGTAGCATGTCACTTCTTCCGTGCGCTATAGATGTAGCATGTCTCTTCTTCCATGCGCTATAGATGTAGCATGTCTCTTCTTCCATGTGCTATAGATGTAGCATGTCTCTTCTTCCATGTGCTATAGATGCAGCATGTCTCTTCTTCCATGCGCTATAGATGCAGCATGTCACTTCTTCCATGTGCTATAGATGTAGCATGTCACTTCTTCCGTGCGCTATAGATGCAGCATGTCACTTCTTCCGTGCGCTATAGATGCAGCATGTCACTTCTTCCGTGCGCTATAGATGTAGCATGTCACTTCTTCCATGCGCTATAGATGCAGCATGTCACTTCTTCCGTGCGCTATAGATGTAGCATGTCACTTCTTCCGTGCGCTATAGATGCAGCATGTCACTTCTTCCGTGCGCTATAGATGCAGCATGTCACTTCTTCCGTGCGCTATAGATGTAGCATGTCTCTTCTTCCATGTGCTATAGATGTAGCATGTCACTTCTTCCATGCGCTATAGATGTAGCATGTCACTTCTTCCATGTGCTATAGATGCAGCATGTCACTTCTTCCGTGCGCTATAGATGCAGCATGTCACTTCTTCCGTGCGCTATAGATGTAGCATGTCTCTTCTTCCATGTGCTATAGATGTAGCATGTCACTTCTTCCGTGTGCTATAGATGCAGCATGTCACTTCTTCCGTGCGCTATGGATGCAGCATGTCACTTCTTCCGTGTGCTATAGATGTAGCATGTCACTTCTTCCGTGCGCTATGGATGCAGCATGTCACTTCTTCCGTGCGCTATGGATGCAGCATGTCACTTCTTCCATGCGCTATAGATGCAGCATGTCACTTCTTCCATGCGCTTTAGATGCAGCATGTCACTTCTTCCGTGCGCTATAGATGCAGCATGTCACTTCTTCCGTGCATTTTGGATGTAGCATGTCACTTCTTCCGTGCGCTATAGATGCAGCATGTCTCTTCTTCCGTGCGCTATGGATGCAGCATGTCTCTTCTTCCGTGCGCTATAGATGCAGCATGTCACTTCTTCCGTGCATTTTGGATGTAGCATGTCACTTCTTCCGTGCGCTATAGATGTAGCATGTCACTTCTTCCGTGCGCTATAGATGCAGCATATCACTTCTTCCGTGTGCTATAGATGCAGCATGTCACTTCTTCCGTGCGCTTTGGATGCAGCATGTCACTTCTTCCATGCGCTATAGATGCAGCATATCACTTCTTCCGTGCGCTATAGATGCAGCATGTCACTTCTTCCGTGCGCTATAGATGCAGCATGTCACTTCTTCCGTGCGCTATAGATGCAGCATGTCACTTCTTCCGTGTGCTATAGATGTAGCATGTCTCTTCTTCCGTGCGCTATAGATGCAGCATGTCACTTCTTCCGTGTGCTATAGATGCAGCATGTCACTTCTTCCGTGCGCTATGGATGCAGCATGTCACTTCTTCCATGTGCTATAGATGCAGCATGTCACTTCTTCCATGTGCTATTGATGCAGCATGTCACTTCTTCCGTGCGCTATAGATGTAGCATGTCACTTCTTCCATGCGCTATAGATGTAGCATGTCACTTCTTCCGTGTGCTATAGATGTAGCATGTCACTTCTTCCGTGCGCTATAGATGTAGCATGTCACTTCTTCCGTGCGCTATGGATGCAGCATGTCACTTCTTCCGTGCGCTATAGATGTAGCATGTCACTTCTTCCATGTGCTATAGATGCAGCATGTCACTTCTTCCGTGCGCTATAGATGCAGCATGTCACTTCTGCCGTGCGCTATAGATGCAGCATGTCACTTCTTCCGTGCGCTATAGATGTAGCATGTCACTTCTTCCGTGTGCTATAGATGCAGCATGTCACTTCTTCCGTGTGCTATAGATGTAGCATGTCACTTCTTCCATGCGCTATAGATGCAGCATGTCACTTCTTCCATGTGCTATAGATGCAGCATGTCACTTCTTCCATGCGCTATAGATGTAGCATGTCACTTCTTCCATGCGCTATAGATGCAGCATGTCACTTCTTCCGTGTGCTATAGATGCAGCATGTCACTTCTTCCATGTGCTATAGATGTAGCATGTCACTTCTTCCATGCGCTATAGATGCAGCATGTCACTTCTTCCATGTGCTATAGATGCAGCATGTCTCTTCTTCCGTGTGCTATAGATGCAGCATGTCTCTTCTCCCGTGTGCTATAGATGCAGCATGTCACTTCTTCCGTGTGCTATAGATGTAGCATGTCACTTCTTCCGTGTGCTATAGATGCAGCATGTCACTTCTTCCGTGTGCTATAGATGTAGCATGTCACTTCTTCCATGCGCTATAGATGCAGCATGTCACTTCTTCCATGTGCTATAGATGCAGCATGTCACTTCTTCCATGCGCTATAGATGTAGCATGTCACTTCTTCCATGCGCTATAGATGCAGCATGTCACTTCTTCCGTGTGCTATAGATGCAGCATGTCACTTCTTCCATGTGCTATAGATGTAGCATGTCACTTCTTCCATGCGCTATAGATGCAGCATGTCACTTCTTCCATGTGCTATAGATGCAGCATGTCTCTTCTTCCGTGTGCTATAGATGCAGCATGTCTCTTCTCCCGTGTGCTATAGATGCAGCATGTCTCTTCTTCCGTGTGCTATAGATGTAGCATGTCACTTCTTCCGTGTGCTATAGATGCAGCATGTCACTTCTTCCGTGTGCTATAGATGTAGCATGTCACTTCTTCCGTGCGCTATAGATGTAGCATGTCTCTTCTTCCATGCGCTATAGATGTAGCATGTCACTTCTTCCGTGTGCTATAGATGCAGCATGTCACTTCTTCCATGTGCTATAGATGCAGCATGTCACTTCTTCCGTGCGCTATAGATGCAGCATGTCACTTCTTCCGTGTGCTATAGATGCAGCATGTCACTTCTTCCATGTGCTATAGATGCAGCATGTCACTTCTTCCATGCGCTATAGATGCAGCATGTCACTTCTTCCGTGCGCTATAGATGCAGCATGTCACTTCTTCCGTGTGCTATAGATGCAGCATGTCACTTCTTCCATGTGCTATAGATGCAGCATGTCACTTCTTCCATGCGCTATAGATGCAGCATGTCACTTCTTCCATGCGCTATAGATGCAGCATGTCACTTCTTCCATGTGCTATAGATGCAGCATGTCTCTTCTTCCGTGTGCTATAGATGCAGCATGTCACTTCTTCCATGTGCTATAGATGCAGCATGTCACTTCTTCCATGCGCTATAGATACAGCATGTGACTTCTTCCATGCGCTATAGATGTAGCATGTCACTTCTTCCATGTGCTATAGATGTAGCATGTCACTTCTTCCATGTGCTATAGATGTAGCATGTCACTTCTTCCATGCGCTATAGATGTAGCATGTCTCTTCTTCCATGTGCTATAGATGCAGCATGTCTCTTCTTCCATGCGCTATAGATGTAGCATGTCTCTTCTTCCATGCGCTATAGATGTAGCATGTCTCTTCTTCCATGTGCTATAGATGCAGCATGTCTCTTCTTCCATGCGCTATAGATGTAGCATGTCTCTTCTTCCATGTGCTATAGATGCAGCATGTCACTTCTTCCATGTGCTATAGATGTAGCATGTCACTTCTTCCATGCGCTATGGATGCAGCATGTCACTTCTTCCATGCGCTATAGATGCAGCATGTCACTTCTTCCATGTGCTATGGATGCAGCATGTCACTTCTTCCATGCGCTATAGATGCAGCATGTCACTTCTTCCATGTGCTATAGATGTAGCATGTCACTTCTTCCGTGCGCTATAGATGCAGCATGTCACTTCTTCCGTGCGCTATAGATGTAGCATGTCACTTCTTCCATGCGCTATGGATGCAGCATGTCACTTCTTCCGTGTGCTATAGATGCAGCATGTCACTTCTTCCATGTGCTATAGATGTAGCATGTCACTTCTTCCATGCGCTATGGATGCAGCATGTCACTTCTTCCGTGTGCTATAGATGCAGCATGTCACTTCTTCCATGTGCTATGGATGCAGCATGTCACTTCTTCCGTGCGCTATAGATGTAGCATGTCACTTCTTCCATGCGCTATAGATGCAGCATGTCACTTCTTCCATGTGCTATAGATGTAGCATGTCACTTCTTCCGTGCGCTATAGATGCAGCATGTCACTTCTTCCGTGCGCTATATATGTAGCATGTCACTTCTTCCGTGCGCTATAGATGTAGCATGTCACTTCTTCCATGCGCTATAGATGCAGCATGTCACTTTTTCCGTGCGCTATAGATGTAGCATGTCACTTCTTCCATGCGCTATAGATGCAGCATGTCACTTCTTCCATGTGCTATAGATGCAGCATGTCACTTCTTCCATGCGCTATAGATGCAGCATGTCACTTCTTCCATGTGCTATAGATGCAGCATGTCTCTTCTTCCGTGCGCTATAGATGTAGCATGTCACTTCTTCCGTGCGCTATGGATGTAGCATGTCACTTCTTCCGTGCGCTATAGATGTAGCATGTCACTTCTTCCATGTGCTATAGATGCAGCATGTCACTTCTTCCATGCGCTATAGATGCAGCATGTCACTTCTTCCATGTGCTATAGATGCAGCATGTCTCTTCTTCCGTGCGCTATAGATGTAGCATGTCACTTCTTCCGTGCGCTATAGATGCAGCATGTCACTTCTTCCGTGCGCTATAGATGTAGCATGTCACTTCTTCCGTGCGCTATAGATGTAGCAGGTCACTTCTTCCGTGTGCTATAGATGTAGCAGGTCACTTCTTCCGTGCGCTATAGATGCAGCATGTCACTTCTTCCGTGTGCTATAGATGTAGCATGTCACTTCTTCCGTGTGCTATAGATGCAGCATGTCACTTCTTCCGTGCGCTATAGATGTAGCAGGTCACTTCTTCCGTGTGCTATAGATGCAGCATGTCACTTCTTCCATGCGCTATAGATGCAGCATGTCACTTCTTCCATGCGCTATAGATGTAGCATGTCTCTTCTTCCATGTGCTATAGATGCAGCATGTCACTTCTTCCGTGTGCTATAGATGTAGCATGTCACTTCTTCCGTGTGCTATAGATGTAGCATGTCACTTCTTCCGTGCGCTATAGATGCAGCATGTCTCTTCTTCCATGTGCTATAGATGTAGCAGGTCACTTCTTCCGTGTGCTATAGATGCAGCATGTCACTTCTTCCATGCGCTATAGATGCAGCATGTCTCTTCTTCCATGCGCTATAGATGTAGCATGTCACTTCTTCCATGTGCTATGGATGCAGCATGTCTCTTCTTCCGTGTGCTATAGATGCAGCATGTCTCTTCTTCCGTGTGCTATAGATGTAGCATGTCACTTCTTCCGTGCGCTATAGATGTAGCATGTCACTTCTTCCATGTGCTATAGATGTAGCATGTCACTTCTTCCGTGTGCTATAGATGCAGCATGTCACTTCTTCCATGCGCTATAGATGCAGCATGTCTCTTCTTCCATGTGCTATGGATGTAGCATGTCACTTCTTCCGTGCGCTATAGATGTAGCATGTCACTTCTTCCATGTGCTATAGATGCAGCATGTCACTTCTTCCATGTGCTATAGATGCAGCATGTCACTTCTTCCGTGTGCTATAGATGCAGCATGTCACTTCTTCCGTGCGCTATAGATGTAGCATGTCACTTCTTCCATGTGCTATAGATGTAGCATGTCACTTCTTCCGTGTGCTATAGATGCAGCATGTCACTTCTTCCGTGTGCTATAGATGCAGCATGTCACTTCTTCCGTGTGCTATAGATGCAGCATGTCTCTTCTTCCGTGTGCTATAGATGTAGCATGTCACTTCTTCCGTGCGCTATAGATGTAGCATGTCACTTCTTCCATGTGCTATAGATGTAGCATGTCACTTCTTCCGTGTGCTATAGATGCAGCATGTCACTTCTTCCATGCGCTATAGATGCAGCATGTCTCTTCTTCCATGTGCTATGGATGTAGCATGTCACTTCTTCCGTGCGCTATAGATGTAGCATGTCACTTCTTCCATGTGCTATAGATGCAGCATGTCACTTCTTCCATGTGCTATAGATGCAGCATGTCACTTCTTCCGTGCGCTATAGATGCAGCATGTCACTTCTTCCATGTGCTATAGATGCAGCATGTCACTTCTTCCGTGTGCTATAGATGCAGCATGTCACTTCTTCCGTGCGCTATAGATGTAGCATGTCTCTTCTTCCGTGTGCTATGGATGTAGCATGTCACTTCTTCCGTGCGCTATAGATGCAGCATGTCACTTCTTCCATGTGCTATGGATGCAGCATGTCACTTCTTCCGTGTGCTATAGATGCAGCATGTCACTTCTTCCGTGTGCTATAGATGTAGCATGTCACTTCTTCCATGTGCTATGGATGTAGCATGTCACTTCTTCCATGTGCTATGGATGTAGCATGTCACTTCTTCCGTGCGCTATAGATGTAGCATGTCACTTCTTCCGTGTGCTATAGATGTAGCATGTCACTTCTTCCATGTGCTATGGATGTAGCATGTCACTTCTTCCGTGCGCTATAGATGTAGCATGTCACTTCTTCCATGTGCTATAGATGCAGCATGTCACTTCTTCCATGTGCTATTGATGCAGCATGTCACTTCTTCCGTGTGCTATAGATGCAGCATGTCACTTCTTCCATGTGCTATAGATGTAGCATGTCACTTCTTCCATGTGCTATAGATGCAGCATGTCACTTCTTCCGTGTGCTATAGATGCAGCATGTCACTTCTTCCGTGCGCTATAGATGTAGCATGTCACTTCTTCCATGTGCTATGGATGTAGCATGTCACTTCTTCCGTGCGCTATAGATGTAGCATGTCACTTCTTCCATGTGCTATAGATGCAGCATGTCACTTCTTCCATGTGCTATTGATGCAGCATGTCACTTCTTCCGTGTGCTATAGATGCAGCATGTCACTTCTTCCATGTGCTATAGATGTAGCATGTCACTTCTTCCATGTGCTATAGATGCAGCATGTCACTTCTTCCGTGTGCTATAGATGCAGCATGTCACTTCTTCCGTGCGCTATAGATGCAGCATGTCACTTCTCCCGTGTGCTATAGATGTAGCATGTCACTTCTTCCGTGCGCTATAGATGCAGCATGTCTCTTCTTCCGTGTGCTATAGATGTAGCATGTCACTTCTTCCGTGTGCTATAGATGCAGCATGTCACTTCTTCCGTGTGCTATAGATGTAGCATGTCACTTCTTCCGTGTGCTATAGATGTAGCATGTCACTTCTTCCGTGTGCTATAGATGCAGCATGTCACTTCTTCCGTGTGCTATAGATGTAGCATGTCACTTCTTCCATGCGCTATAGATGCAGCATGTCACTTCTTCCGTGTGCTATAGATGTAGCATGTCACTTCTTCCGTGTGCTATAGATGTAGCATGTCACTTCTTCCATGTGCTATAGATGCAGCATGTCACTTCTTCCGTGTGCTATAGATGTAGCATGTCACTTCTTCCGTGTGCTATAGATGTAGCATGTCACTTCTTCCGTGTGCTATAGATGCAGCATGTCTCTTCTTCCGTGCGCTATAGATGTAGCATGTCACTTCTTCCGTGCGCTATAGATGCAGCATGTCACTTCTTCCGTGTGCTATAGATGTAGCATGTCACTTCTTCCGTGTGCTATAGATGCAGCATGTCACTTCTTCCGTGTGCTATAGATGCAGCATGTCACTTCTTCCATGTGCTATAGATGCAGCATGTCACTTCTTCCGTGCGCTATAGATGCAGCATGTCACTTCTTCCGTGTGCTATAGATGTAGCATGTCACTTCTTCCGTGTGCTATAGATGCAGCATGTCACTTCTTCCGTGTGCTATAGATGCAGCATGTCACTTCTTCCATGTGCTATAGATGTAGCATGTCACTTCTTCCGTGCGCTATAGATGCAGCATGTCACTTCTTCCGTGTGCTATAGATGTAGCATGTCACTTCTGCCGTGCGCTATAGATGTAGCATGTCACTTCTTCCATGTGCTATGGATGTAGCATGTCACTTCTTCCGTGCGCTATAGATGTAGCATGTCACTTCTTCCATGTGCTATAGATGCAGCATGTCACTTCTTCCATGTGCTATAGATGCAGCATGTCACTTCTTCCGTGTGCTATAGATGCAGCATGTCACTTCTTCCATGTGCTATAGATGTAGCATGTCACTTCTTCCATGTGCTATAGATGCAGCATGTCACTTCTTCCGTGTGCTATAGATGCAGCATGTCACTTCTTCCGTGCGCTATAGATGCAGCATGTCACTTCTTCCATGCGCTATAGATGTAGCATGTCACTTCTTCCATGCGCTATAGATGTAGCATGTCACTTCTTCCATGCGCTATGGATGCAGCATGTCACTTCTTCCGTGTGCTATAGATGTAGCATGTCACTTCTTCCATGCGCTATAGATGTAGCATGTCACTTCTTCCATGCGCTATAGATGCAGCATGTCTCTTCTTCCGTGTGCTATAGATGCAGCATGTCTCTTCTTCCGTGTGCTATAGATGTAGCATGTCACTTCTTCCGTGCGCTATAGATGTAGCATGTCACTTCTTCCGTGCGCTATAGATGTAGCATGTCACTTCTTCCGTGCGCTATGGATGTAGCATGTCACTTCTTCCGTGCGCTATAGATGTAGCATGTCACTTCTTCCATGCGCTATAGATGCAGCATGTCTCTTCTTCCGTGTGCTATAGATGCAGCATGTCTCTTCTTCCGTGTGCTATAGATGTAGCATGTCACTTCTTCCGTGCGCTATAGATGTAGCATGTCACTTCTTCCATGCGCTATAGATGCAGCATGTCACTTCTTCCGTGTGCTATAGATGTAGCATGTCACTTCTTCCGTGTGCTATAGATGTTGCATGTCACTTCTTCCATGTGCTATAGATGCAGCATGTCACTTCTTCCATGCGCTATAGATGCAGCATGTCTCTTCTTCCGTGTGCTATAGATGTTGCATGTCACTTCTTCCATGTGCTATAGATGCAGCATGTCACTTCTTCCATGCGCTATAGATGCAGCATGTCTCTTCTTCCATGTGCTATAGATGTAGCATGTCACTTCTCCCGTGCGCTATAGATGCAGCATGTCACTTCTTCCGTGTGCTATAGATGTTGCATGTCACTTCTTCCATGTGCTATAGATGCAGCATGTCACTTCTTCCATGCGCTATAGATGCAGCATGTCTCTTCTTCCATGTGCTATAGATGTAGCATGTCACTTCTCCCGTGCGCTATAGATGCAGCATGTCACTTCTTCCGTGTGCTATAGATGCAGCATGTCACTTCTTCCATGTGCTATAGATGCAGCATGTCACTTCTTCCATGTGCTATAGATGCAGCATGTCACTTCTTCCGTGTGCTATAGATGTAGCATGTCACTTCTTCCGTGCGCTATAGATGCAGCATGTCACTTCTTCCATGCGCTATAGATGCAGCATGTCACTTCTTCCATGTGCTATAGATGTAGCATGTCACTTCTTCCATGCGCTATAGATGTAGCATGTCACTTCTTCCATGTGCTATAGATGTAGCATGTCACTTCTTCCATGTGCTATAGATGTAGCATGTCACTTCTTCCGTGCGCTATAGATGTAGCATGTCACTTCTTCCATGCGCTATATATGTAGCATGTCACTTCTTCCATGTGCTATAGATGTAGCATGTCACTTCTTCCATGTGCTATAGATGTAGCATGTCACTTCTTCCATGTGCTATAGATGTAGCATGTCACTTCTTCAATGCGCTATAGATGTAGCATGTCACTTCTTCCGTGCGCTATAGATGTAGCATGTCACTTCTTCCATGTGCTATAGATGTAGCATGTCACTTCTTCCGTGCGCTATAGATGCAGCATGTCACTTCTTCCATGCGCTATAGATGTAGCATGTCACTTCTTCCGTGTGCTATAGATGCAGCATGTCACTTCTTCCGTGTGCTATAGATGCAGCATGTCACTTCTTCCGTGTGCTATAGATGTTGCATGTCACTTCTTCCGTGTGCTATAGATGTAGCATGTCACTTCTTCCGTGTGCTATAGATGCAGCATGTCACTTCTTCCATGTGCTATAGATGTAGCATGTCACTTCTTCCGTGCGCTATAGCTGTAGCAGGTCACTTCTTCCGTGTGCTATAGATGCAGCATGTCACTTCTTCCGTGTGCTATAGATGCAGCATGTCACTTCTTCCATGCGCTATAGATGTAGCATGTCACTTCTTCCATGCGCTATAGATGTAGCATGTCACTTCTTCCATGCGCTATAGATGCAGCATGTCACTTCTTCCATGCGCTATAGATGTAGCATGTCACTTCTTCCATGCGCTATAGATGCAGCATGTCACTTCTTCCGTGCGCTATAGATGTAGCATGTCACTTCTTCCGTGCGCTATAGATGTAGCATGTCACTTCTTCCATGTGCTATAGATGTAGCATGTCACTTCTTCCGTGCGCTATAGATGTAGCATGTCACTTCTTCCATGTGCTATAGATGTAGCATGTCACTTCTTCCGTGCGCTATAGATGTAGCATGTCACTTCTTCCATGTGCTATAGATGTAGCATGTCACTTCTTCCGTGCGCTATAGATGTAGCATGTCACTTCTTCCGTGCGCTATAGATGTAGCATGTCACTTCTTCCATGTGCTATAGATGTAGCATGTCACTTCTTCCGTGCGCTATAGATGTAGCATGTCACTTCTTCCGTGCGCTATAGATGTAGCATGTCACTTCTTCCATGTGCTATAGATGTAGCATGTCACTTCTTCCGTGCGCTATAGATGTAGCATGTCTCTTCTTCCATGCGCTATAGATGTAGCATGTCACTTCTTCCGTGTGCTATAGATGTAGCATGTCTCTTCTTCCGTGCGCTATAGATGCAGCATGTCACTTCTTCCATGTGCTATAGATGTAGCATGTCACTTCTTCCATGCGCTATAGATGCAGCATGTCACTTCTTCCGTGTGCTATAGATGCAGCATGTCACTTCTTCCGTGCGCTATAGATGCAGCATGTCACTTCTTCCGTGTGCTATAGATGTAGCATGTCACTTCTTCCATGTGCTATAGATGTAGCATGTCACTTCTTCCGTGTGCTATAGATGCAGCATGTCACTTCTTCCATGTGCTATAGATGTAGCATGTCACTTCTTCCGTGCGCTATAGATGTAGCATGTCACTTCTTCCGTGCGCTATAGATGTAGCATGTCACTTCTTCCGTGCGCTATAGATGTAGCATGTCACTTCTTCCATGTGCTATAGATGTAGCATGTCACTTCTTCCATGCGCTATAGATGCAGCATGTCACTTCTTCCATGCGCTATAGATGCAGCATGTCACTTCTTCCATGTGCTATAGATGTAGCATGTCACTTCTTCCGTGCGCTATAGATGTAGCATGTCACTTCTTCCGTGCGCTATAGATGTAGCATGTCACTTCTTCCGTGCGCTATAGATGTAGCATGTCACTTCTTCCATGTGCTATGGATGTAGCATGTCACTTCTTCCGTGCGCTATAGATGTAGCATGTCACTTCTTCCATGTGCTATAGATGCAGCATGTCACTTCTTCCATGTGCTATAGATGCAGCATGTCACTTCTTCCGTGTGCTATAGATGCAGCATGTCACTTCTTCCATGTGCTATAGATGTAGCATGTCACTTCTTCCGTGCGCTATAGATGTAGCATGTCACTTCTTCCATGCGCTATGGATGTAGCATGTCACTTCTTCCGTGCGCTATAGATGTAGCATGTCACTTCTTCCATG
The DNA here is from genome assembly GCF_048569485.1 of Anomaloglossus baeobatrachus. Taxonomy (NCBI): domain Eukaryota; kingdom Metazoa; phylum Chordata; class Amphibia; order Anura; family Aromobatidae; genus Anomaloglossus; species Anomaloglossus baeobatrachus. Next base: position 3,446,546 of record NC_134359.1, on the reverse strand, counting down.
CGCTATAGATGCAGCATGTCTCTTCTTCCGTGTGCTATAGATGCAGCATGTCTCTTCTTCCGTGTGCTATAGATGCAGCATGTCTCTTCTTCCGTGCGCTATAGATGCAGCATGTCACTTCTTCCATGCGCTATAGATGTAGCATGTCACTTCTTCCATGCGCTATAGATGCAGCATGTCACTTCTTCCATGCACTATAGATGCAGCATGTCACTTCTTCCGTGCGCTATAGATGTAGCATGTCTCTTCTTCCGTGCGCTATAGATGTAGCATGTCACTTCTTCCATGTGCTATAGATGCAGCATGTCTCTTCTTCCGTGCGCTATGGATGCAGCATGTCACTTCTTCCGTGCGCTATAGATGCAGCATGTCACTTCTTCCATGTGCTATAGATGTAGCATGTCACTTCTTCCGTGCGCTATAGATGCAGCATGTCACTTCTTCCGTGCGCTATAGATGTAGCATGTCACTTCTTCCGTGCGCTATAGATGCAGCATGTCACTTCTTCCATGTGCTATGGATGTAGCATGTCACTTCTTCCGTGCGCTATAGATGTAGCATGTCACTTCTTCCATGCGCTATAGATGTAGCATGTCTCTTCTTCCATGCGCTATAGATGCAGCATGTCACTTCTTCCATGCGCTATAGATGCAGCATGTCACTTCTTCCATGTGCTATAGATGTAGCATGTCACTTCTTCCATGTGCTATGGATGTAGCATGTCACTTCTTCCGTGCGCTATAGATGTAGCATGTCACTTCTTCCATGTGCTATAGATGCAGCATGTCTCTTCTTCCGTGTGCTATGGATGTAGCATGTCACTTCTTCCATGTGCTATAGATGCAGCATGTCTCTTCTTCCGTGCGCTATAGATGTAGCATGTCACTTCTTCCATGTGCTATAGATGCAGCATGTCTCTTCTTCCGTGTGCTATAGATGCAGCATGTCACTTCTTCCGTGCGCTATAGATGTAGCATGTCACTTCTTCCATGCGCTATAGATGCAGCATGTCTCTTCTTCCGTGTGCTATAGATGCAGCATGTCTCTTCTTCCGTGTGCTATAGATGCAGCATGTCTCTTCTTCCGTGCGCTATAGATGCAGCATGTCACTTCTTCCGTGTGCTATAGATGCAGCATGTCACTTCTTCCATGTGCTATGGATGTAGCATGTCACTTCTTCCGTGCGCTATAGATGTAGCATGTCACTTCTTCCATGCGCTATAGATGCAGCATGTCACTTCTTCCATGCGCTATAGATGCAGCATGTCACTTCTCCCGTGTGCTATAGATGCAGCATGTCTCTTCTTCCGTGTGCTATAGATGTAGCATGTCACTTCTTCCGTGTGCTATAGATGCAGCATGTCTCTTCTTCCGTGTGCTATAGATGTAGCATGTCACTTCTCCCGTGTGCTATAGATGCAGCATGTCTCTTCTTCCGTGTGCTATAGATGTAGCATGTCACTTCTCCCGTGTGCTATAGATGCAGCATGTCTCTTCTTCCGTGTGCTATAGATGCAGCATGTCTCTTCTTCCGTGTGCTATAGATGTAGCATGTCACTTCTTCCATGTGCTATAGATGTAGCATGTCACTTCTTCCATGCGCTATAGATGTAGCATGTCTCTTCTTCCATGTGCTATAGATGTAGCATGTCACTTCTCCCGTGCGCTATAGATGCAGCATGTCACTTCTTCCATGTGCTATAGATGCAGCATGTCACTTCTTCCATGTGCTATAGATGCAGCATGTCACTTCTTCCATGTGCTATAGATGTAGCATGTCACTTCTTCCATGTGCTATAGATGTAGCATGTCACTTCTTCCATGTGCTATAGATGTAGCATGTCACTTCTCCCGTGCGCTATAGATGTAGCATGTCACTTCTTCCATGTGCTATAGATGTAGCATGTCACTTCTTCCATGTGCTATAGATGTAGCATGTCACTTCTTCCATGTGCTATAGATGTAGCATGTCACTTCTTCCATGTGCTATAGATGCAGCATGTCACTTCTTCCATGTGCTATAGATGCAGCATGTCACTTCTTCCGTGTGCTATAGATGCAGCATGTCACTTCTTCCGTGTGCTATAGATGTAGCATGTCACTTCTTCCATGTGCTATAGATGCAGCATGTCACTTCTTCCATGCGCTATAGATGCAGCATGTCACTTCTTCCATGTGCTATAGATGTAGCATGTCACTTCTTCCGTGTGCTATAGATGTTGCATGTCACTTCTTCCGTGTGCTATAGATGTAGCATGTCACTTCTTCCGTGTGCTATAGATGTAGCATGTCACTTCTTCCATGTGCTATAGATGTAGCATGTCACTTCTTCCGTGTGCTATAGATGCAGCATGTCACTTCTTCCGTGTGCTATAGATGCAGCATGTCACTTCTTCCGTGTGCTATAGATGTAGCATGTCACTTCTTCCGTGTGCTATAGATGTAGCATGTCACTTCTTCCATGTGCTATAGATGTAGCATGTCACTTCTTCCATGCGCTATAGATGCAGCATGTCACTTCTTCCGTGTGCTATAGATGCAGCATGTCACTTCTTCCGTGTGCTATAGATGTAGCATGTCACTTCTTCCATGCGCTATAGATGCAGCATGTCACTTCTTCCATGCGCTATAGATGCAGCATGTCACTTCTTCCATGCGCTATAGATGCAGCATGTCACTTCTTCCATGCGCTATAGATGCAGCATGTCACTTCTTCCGTGTGCTATAGATGTAGCATGTCACTTCTTCCGTGTGCTATAGATGTAGCATGTCACTTCTTCCATGCGCTATAGATGCAGCATGTCACTTCTCCCGTGTGCTATAGATGCAGCATGTCACTTCTTCCGTGTGCTATAGATGCAGCATGTCACTTCTTCCATGTGCTATGGATGTAGCATGTCACTTCTTCCATGTGCTATAGATGCAGCATGTCACTTCTTCCATGTGCTATGGATGCAGCATGTCACTTCTTCCATGTGCTATAGATGTAGCATGTCACTTCTTCCGTGCGCTATAGATGCAGGATGTCACTTCTTCCATGTGCTATGGATGCAGCATGTCACTTCTTCCATGTGCTATAGATGTAGCATGTCACTTCTTCCGTGCGCTATAGATGCAGCATGTCACTTCTTCCATGTGCTATGGATGTAGCATGTCACTTCTTCCATGCGCTATAGATGTAGCATGTCACTTCTTCCATGCGCTATAGATGTAGCATGTCACTTCTTCCGTGTGCTATGGATGCAGCATGTCACTTCTTCCGTGCGCTATGGATGCAGCATGTCACTTCTTCCATGTGCTATAGATGCAGCATGTCACTTCTTCCGTGTGCTATAGATGTAGCATGTCACTTCTTCCATGTGCTATAGATGCAGCATGTCTCTTCTTCCGTGCGCTATAGATGCAGCATGTCACTTCTTCCATGTGCTATAGATGTAGCATGTCACTTCTCCCGTGTGCTATAGATGCAGCATGTCACTTCTTCCATGTGCTATAGATGCAGCATGTCACTTCTTCCATGTGCTATAGATGTAGCATGTCACTTCTTCCGTGCGCTATAGATGTAGCATGTCACTTCTTCCGTGCGCTATAGATGTAGCATGTCACTTCTTCCGTGCGCTATAGATGTAGCATGTCACTTCTTCCGTGCGCTATAGATGCAGCATGTCACTTCTTCCGTGCGCTATAGATGCAGCATGTCACTTCTTCCATGTGCTATAGATGTAGCATGTCACTTCTTCCGTGTGCTATAGATGCAGCATGTCACTTCTTCCATGTGCTATGGATGCAGCATGTCACTTCTTCCATGTGCTATAGATGTAGCATGTCACTTCTTCCGTGCGCTATAGATGCAGCATGTCACTTCTTCCGTGTGCTATAGATGTAGCATGTCACTTCTTCCGTGCGCTATAGATGTAGCATGTCACTTCTTCCGTGCGCTATAGATGTAGCATGTCACTTCTTCCGTGCGCTATAGATGTAGCATGTCACTTCTTCCGTGCGCTATAGATGCAGCATGTCACTTCTTCCGTGCGCTATAGATGCAGCATGTCACTTCTTCCGTGCGCTATAGATGTAGCAGGTCACTTCTTCCGTGCGCTATAGATGCAGCATGTCACTTCTTCCGTGCGCTATAGATGTAGCATGTCACTTCTTCCGTGCGCTATAGATGTAGCATGTCACTTCTTCCGTGCACTATAGATGCAGCATGTCACTTCTTCCATGCGCTATGGATGCAGCATGTCACTTCTTCCGTGTGCTATAGATGTAGCATGTCACTTCTTCCGTGCGCTATAGATGTAGCATGTCACTTCTTCCGTGCACTATAGATGCAGCATGTCACTTCTTCCGTGTGCTATGGATGCAGCATGTCACTTCTTCCGTGCGCTATAGATGTAGCATGTCACTTCTTCCGTGTGCTATAGATGCAGCATGTCTCTTCTTCCGTGCGCTATAGATGTAGCATGTCACTTCTTCCGTGTGCTATAGATGCAGCATGTCACTTCTTCCATGCGCTATAGATGCAGCATGTCACTTCTTCCATGCGCTATAGATGTAGCATGTCACTTCTTCCGTGTGCTATAGATGCAGCATGTCTCTTCTTCCGTGTGCTATAGATGCAGCATGTCACTTCTTCCGTGTGCTATAGATGTAGCATGTCACTTCTTCCGTGTGCTATAGATGTAGCATGTCACTTCTTCCGTGTGCTATAGATGTAGCATGTCACTTCTTCCGTGTGCTATAGATGTAGCATGTCACTTCTTCCGTGTGCTATAGATGTAGCATGTCACTTCTTCCGTGTGCTATAGATGCAGCATGTCACTTCTTCCGTGTGCTATAGATGTAGCATGTCACTTCTTCCGTGTGCTATAGATGCAGCATGTCTCTTCTTCCGTGCGCTATAGATGTAGCATGTCACTTCTTCCGTGTGCTATAGATGCAGCATGTCACTTCTTCCATGCGCTATAGATGTAGCATGTCACTTCTTCCGTGTGCTATAGATGCAGCATGTCTCTTCTTCCGTGTGCTATAGATGCAGCATGTCACTTCTTCCGTGTGCTATAGATGTAGCATGTCACTTCTTCCATGCGCTATAGATGTAGCATGTCACTTCTTCCGTGCGCTATGGATGCAGCATGTCACTTCTTCCATGCGCTATAGATGTAGCATGTCACTTCTTCCGTGCGCTATAGATGTAGCATGTCACTTCTTCCGTGCGCTATAGATGCAGCATGTCACTTCTTCCATGCGCTATAGATGTAGCATGTCACTTCTTCCGTGTGCTATAGATGTAGCATGTCACTTCTTCCGTGCGCTATAGATGTAGCATGTCACTTCTTCCATGTGCTATAGATGTAGCATGTCACTTCTTCCGTGCGCTATAGATGTAGCATGTCACTTCTTCCGTGCACTATAGATGCAGCATGTCTCTTCTTCCGTGCGCTATAGATGTAGCATGTCACTTCTTCCGTGCGCTATAGATGTAGCATGTCACTTCTTCCATGTGCTATAGATGTAGCATGTCACTTCTTCCGTGTGCTATAGATGTAGCATGTCACTTCTTCCGTGCGCTATAGATGTAGCATGTCACTTCTTCCGTGCACTATAGATGCAGCATGTCTCTTCTTCCGTGCGCTATAGATGTAGCATGTCACTTCTTCCGTGTGCTATAGATGCAGCATGTCACTTCTTCCGTGTGCTATAGATGCAGCATGTCACTTCTTCCATGTGCTATAGATGTAGCATGTCACTTCTTCCATGTGCTATAGATGTAGCATGTCACTTCTTCCGTGTGCTATAGATGCAGCATGTCACTTCTTCCATGTGCTATAGATGTAGCATGTCACTTCTTCCATGTGCTATAGATGTAGCATGTCACTTCTTCCGTGCGCTATAGATGTAGCATGTCACTTCTTCCGTGCACTATAGATGCAGCATGTCTCTTCTTCCGTGCGCTATAGATGTAGCATGTCACTTCTTCCGTGTGCTATAGATGCAGCATGTCACTTCTTCCGTGTGCTATAGATGCAGCATGTCACTTCTTCCATGCGCTATAGATGCAGCATGTCACTTCTTACATGCGCTATAGATGTAGCATGTCACTTCTTCCATGCGCTATAGATGTAGCATGTCACTTCTTCCATGTGCTATAGATGTAGCATGTCACTTCTTCCATGCGCTATAGATGTAGCATGTCACTTCTTCCGTGTGCTATAGATGCAGCATGTCTCTTCTTCCGTGTGCTATAGATGCAGCATGTCTCTTCTTCCATGTGCTATAGATGCAGCATGTCTCTTCTTCCATGCGCTATAGATGTAGCATGTCACTTCTTCCGTGCGCTATAGATGTAGCATGTCTCTTCTCCCGTGCGCTATAGATGCAGCATGTCTCTTCTTCCATGTGCTATAGATGTAGCATGTCTCTTCTTCCGTGTGCTATAGATGCAGCATGTCACTTCTTCCGTGCGCTATAGATGCAGCATATCACTTCTTCCGTGCGCTATAGATGTAGCATGTCACTTCTTCCATGCGCTATGGATGCAGCATGTCACTTCTTCCATGTGCTATAGATGTAGCATGTCACTTCTTCCATGCGCTATGGATGCAGCATGTCACTTCTTCCGTGCGCTATAGATGCAGCATGTCACTTCTTCCGTGCGCTATGGATGCAGCATGTCACTTCTTCCGTGTGCTATAGATGCAGCATGTCACTTCTCCCGTGCGCTATAGATGCAGCATGTCACTTCTCCCGTGCACTATGGATGCAGCATGTCACTTCTTCCGTGCGCTATAGATGCAGCATGTCTCTTCTTCCATGTGCTATAGATGCAGCATGTCACTTCTCCCGTGCGCTATAGATGCAGCATGTCACTTCTCCCGTGCGCTATAGATGCAGCATGTCACTTCTTCCATGCGATATAGATGTAGTATGTCACTTCTCCCGTGCGCTATAGATGCAGCATGTCACTTCTTCCATGCGCTATAGATGCAGCATGTCACTTTTCCCGTGCGCTATAGATGCAGCATGTCACTTCTTCCATGTGCTATAGATGTAGCATGTCACTTCTTCCGTGCGCTATAGATGCAGCATGTCACTTCTCCCGTGTGCTATAGATGCAGCATGTCACTTCTTCCATGCGCTATAGATGCAGCATGTCACTTCTCCCGTGTGCTATGGATGCAGCATGTCACTTCTTCCATGCGCTATAGATGCAGCATGTCACTTCTTCCGTGCGCTATAGATGCAGCATGTCACTTCTCCCGTGCACTATGGATGCAGCATGTCACTTTTTCCGTGCGCTATAGATGCAGCATGTCACTTCTTCCGTGTGCTATAGATGCAGCATGTCACTTCTTCCGTGCGTTTTGGATGCAGCATGTCACTTCTTCCGTGCGCTATAGATGCAGCATGTCACTTCTTCCGTGTGCTATAGATGCAGCATGTCACTTCTTCCGTGCGCTATAGATGCAGCATGTCACTTCTTCCGTGTGCTATAGATGCAGCATGTCACTTCTTCCGTGTGCTATAGATGCAGCATGTCACTTCTTCCGTGCGCTATAGATGCAGCATGTCACTTCTTCCGTTCGCTATGGATGCAGCATGTCACTTCTTCCGTGTGCTATAGATGCAGCATGTCACTTCTTCCGTGCGCTATGGATGCAGCATGTCACTTCTTCCGTGTGCTATAGATGCAGCATGTCACTTCTTCCATGCGCTATAGATGCAGCATGTCACTTCTTCCGTGCGCTATAGATGTAGCATGTCACTTCTTCCGTGCGCTATAGATGCAGCATGTCACTTCTTCCGTGTGCTATAGATGTAGCATGTCACTTCTTCCGTGTGCTATAGATGCAGCATGTCACTTCTTCCGTGCGCTATAGATGTAGCTGGTCACTTCTTCCGTGTGCTATAGATGTAGCATGTCACTTCTTCCGTGTGCTATAGATGCAGCATGTCACTTCTTCCGTGTGCTATAGATGTAGCATGTCACTTCTTCCGTGCGCTATAGATGCAGCATGTCACTTCTTCCGTGTGCTATAGATGTAGCATGTCACTTCTTCCGTGCGCTATAGATGTAGCATGTCACTTCTTCCATGTGCTATAGATGTAGCATGTCACTTCTTCCGCGCATTTTGGATGTAGCATGTCACTTCTTCCGTGCGCTATAGATGCAGCATATCACTTCTTCCGTGCGCTATAGATGCAGCATGTCACTTCTTCCGTGCGCTTTGGATGCAGCATGTCACTTCTCCCGTGCGCTATAGATGCAGCATGTCACTTCTTCCGTGCGCTATAGATGCAGCATGTCACTTCTTCCGTGCGCTATAGATGCAGCATGTCACTTCTTCCGTGCGCTATAGATGCAGCATGTCACTTCTTCCGTGTGCTATAGATGTAGCATGTCACTTCTTCCGTGCGCTATGGATGCAGCATGTCTCTTCTTCCGTGCGCTATAGATGTAGCATGTCATTTCTTCCGTGCGCTATAGATGCAGCATGTCACTTCTTCCATGCGCTATGGATGCAGCATGTCTCTTCTTCCGTGCGCTATAGATGCAGCATGTCACTTCTTCCATGCGCTATAGATGCAGCATGTCACTTCTTCCGTGCGCTACAGATGCAGCATATCACTTCTTCCGTGCGCTATAGATGCAGCATGTCACTTCTTCCGTGCGCTATAGATGCAGCATGTCACTTCTTCCGTGCGCTATAGATGCAGCATGTCACTTCTTCCGTGCGCTATGGATGCAGCATGTCACTTCTTCCATGTGCTATAGATGTAGCATGTCACTTCTTCCGTGCGCTATAGATGTAGCATGTCACTTCTTTCATGCGCTATAGATGTAGCATGTCACTTCTTCCGTGCGCTATAGATGCAGCATGTCACTTCTTCCGTGCGCTATAGATGCAGCATGTCACTTCTTCCGTGCGCTATGGATGCAGCATGTCACTTCTTCCGTGTGCTATAGATGTAGCATGTCACTTCTTCCGTGTGCTATAGATGTAGCATGTCACTTCTTCCGTGCGCTATAGATGTAGCATGTCACTTCTTCCGTGCGCTATAGATGTAGCATGTCACTTCTTCCGTGTGCTATAGATGTAGCATGTCACTTCTTCCGTGCGCTATAGATGTAGCATGTCACTTCTTCCGTGCGCTATAGATGCAGCATGTCACTTCTTCCGTGTGCTATAGATGTAGCATGTCACTTCTTCCGTGCGCTATAGATGTAGCATGTCACTTCTTCCATGCGCTATAGATGTAGCATGTCACTTCTTCCGTGTGCTATAGATGCAGCATGTCTCTTCTTCCGTGTGCTATAGATGCAGCATGTCTCTTCTTCCATGTGCTATAGATGCAGCATGTCTCTTCTTCCATGCGCTATAGATGTAGCATGTCACTTCTTCCGTGCGCTATAGATGTAGCATGTCTCTTCTCCCGTGCGCTATAGATGCAGCATGTCTCTTCTTCCATGTGCTATAGATGTAGCATGTCTCTTCTTCCGTGTGCTATAGATGCAGCATGTCACTTCTTCCGTGCGCTATAGATGCAGCATGTCACTTCTTCCGTGCGCTATAGATGCAGCATATCACTTCTTCCGTGCGCTATAGATGTAGCATGTCACTTCTTCCATGCGCTATGGATGCAGCATGTCACTTCTTCCATGTGCTATAGATGTAGCATGTCACTTCTTCCATGCGCTATGGATGCAGCATGTCACTTCTTCCGTGCGCTATAGATGCAGCATGTCACTTCTTCCGTGCGCTATGGATGCAGCATGTCACTTCTTCCGTGTGCTATAGATGCAGCATGTCACTTCTCCCGTGCGCTATAGATGCAGCATGTCACTTCTTCTGTGTGCTATAGATGCAGCATGTCACTTCTCCCGTGCACTATGGATGCAGCATGTCACTTCTCCCGTGCGCTATAGATGCAGCATGTCACTTCTCCCGTGCGCTATAGATGCAGCATGTCACTTCTTCCATGCGATATAGATGTAGTATGTCACTTCTCCCGTGCGCTATAGATGCAGCATGTCACTTCTTCCATGCGCTATAGATGCAGCATGTCACTTTTCCCGTGCGCTATAGATGCAGCATGTCACTTCTTCCATGTGCTATAGATGTAGCATGTCACTTCTTCCGTGCGCTATAGATGCAGCATGTCACTTCTTCCATGCGCTATAGATGCAGCATGTCACTTCTCCCGTGTGCTATGGATGCAGCATGTCACTTCTTCCATGCGCTATAGATGCAGCATGTCACTTCTTCCGTGCGCTATAGATGCAGCATGTCACTTCTCCCGTGCACTATGGATGCAGCATGTCACTTTTTCCGTGCGCTATAGATGCAGCATGTCACTTCTTCCGTGTGCTATAGATGCAGCATGTCACTTCTTCCGTGTGCTATAGATGCAGCATGTCACTTCTCCCGTGCACTATGGATGCAGCATGTCACTTCTCCCGTGCGCTATAGATGCAGCATGTCACTTCTCCCGTGCGCTATAGATGCAGCATGTCACTTCTTCCATGCGATATAGATGTAGTATGTCACTTCTCCCGTGCGCTATAGATGCAGCATGTCACTTCTTCCATGCGCTATAGATGCAGCATGTCACTTTTCCCGTGCGCTATAGATGCAGCATGTCACTTCTTCCATGTGCTATAGATGTAGCATGTCACTTCTTCCGTGCGCTATAGATGCAGCATGTCACTTCTTCCATGCGCTATAGATGCAGCATGTCACTTCTCCCGTGTGCTATGGATGCAGCATGTCACTTCTTCCATGCGCTATAGATGCAGCATGTCACTTCTTCCGTGCGCTATAGATGCAGCATGTCACTTCTCCCGTGCACTATGGATGCAGCATGTCACTTTTTCCGTGCGCTATAGATGCAGCATGTCACTTCTTCCGTGTGCTATAGATGCAGCATGTCACTTCTTCCGTGCGTTTTGGATGCAGCATGTCACTTCTTCCGTGCGCTATAGATGCAGCATGTCACTTCTTCCGTGTGCTATAGATGCAGCATGTCACTTCTTCCGTGCGCTATAGATGCAGCATGTCACTTCTTCCGTGCGCTATAGATGCAGCATGTCACTTCTTCCGTGTGCTATAGATGCAGCATGTCACTTCTTCCGTGTGCTATAGATGCAGCATGTCACTTCTTCCGTGCGCTATAGATGCAGCATGTCACTTCTTCCGTTCGCTATGGATGCAGCATGTCACTTCTTCCGTGTGCTATAGATGCAGCATGTCACTTCTTCCGTGTGCTATAGATGCAGCATGTCACTTCTTCCGTGCGCTATGGATGCAGCATGTCACTTCTTCCGTGTGCTATAGATGCAGCATGTCACTTCTTCCATGCGCTATAGATGCAGCATGTCACTTCTTCCGTGCGCTATAGATGTAGCATGTCACTTCTTCCGTGCGCTATAGATGCAGCATGTCACTTCTTCCGTGTGCTATAGATGTAGCATGTCACTTCTTCCGTGTGCTATAGATGCAGCATGTCACTTCTTCCGTGCGCTATAGATGTAGCTGGTCACTTCTTCCGTGTGCTATAGATGTAGCATGTCACTTCTTCCGTGCGCTATAGATGCAGCATGTCACTTCTTCCGTGTGCTATAGATGTAGCATGTCACTTCTTCCGTGCGCTATAGATGTAGCATGTCACTTCTTCCATGTGCTATAGATGTAGCATGTCACTTCTTCCGCGCATTTTGGATGTAGCATGTCACTTCTTCCGTGCGCTATAGATGCAGCATATCACTTCTTCCGTGCGCTATAGATGCAGCATGTCACTTCTTCCGTGCGCTTTGGATGCAGCATGTCACTTCTCCCGTGCGCTATAGATGCAGCATGTCACTTCTTCCGTGCGCTATAGATGCAGCATGTCACTTCTTCCGTGCGCTATAGATGCAGCATGTCACTTCTTCCGTGCGCTATAGATGCAGCATGTCACTTCTTCCGTGTGCTATAGATGTAGCATGTCACTTCTTCCGTGCGCTATGGATGCAGCATGTCTCTTCTTCCGTGCGCTATAGATGTAGCATGTCATTTCTTCCGTGCGCTATAGATGCAGCATGTCACTTCTTCCATGCGCTATGGATGCAGCATGTCTCTTCTTCCGTGCGCTATAGATGCAGCATGTCACTTCTTCCATGCGCTATAGATGCAGCATGTCACTTCTTCCGTGCGCTACAGATGCAGCATATCACTTCTTCCGTGCGCTATAGATGCAGCATGTCACTTCTTCCGTGCGCTATAGATGCAGCATGTCACTTCTTCCGTGCGCTATAGATGCAGCATGTCACTTCTTCCGTGTGCTATAGATGTAGCATGTCACTTCTTCCGTGCGCTATAGATGTAGCATGTCACTTCTTTCATGCGCTATAGATGTAGCATGTCACTTCTTCCGTGCGCTATAGATGCAGCATGTCACTTCTTCCGTGCGCTATAGATGCAGCATGTCACTTCTTCCGTGCGCTATGGATGCAGCATGTCACTTCTTCCGTGTGCTATAGATGTAGCATGTCACTTCTTCCGTGTGCTATAGATGTAGCATGTCACTTCTTCCGTGCGCTATAGATGTAGCATGTCACTTCTTCCGTGCGCTATAGATGTAGCATGTCACTTCTTCCGTGTGCTATAGATGTAGCATGTCACTTCTTCCGTGCGCTATAGATGTAGCATGTCACTTCTTCCGTGCGCTATAGATGCAGCATGTCACTTCTTCCGTGTGCTATAGATGTAGCATGTCACTTCTTCCGTGCGCTATAGATGTAGCATGTCACTTCTTCCGTGCGCTATAGATGTAGCATGTCACTTCTTCCGTGCGCTATAGATGCAGCATGTCACTTCTTCCATGTGCTATAGATGTAGCATGTCACTTCTTCCGTGCGCTATAGATGTAGCATGTCACTTCTTCCGTGCGCTATAGATGCAGCATGTCACTTCTTCCATGTGCTATAGATGCAGCATGTCACTTCTTCCATGTGCTATAGATGTAGCATGTCACTTCTTCCATGTGCTATAGATGTAGCATGTCACTTCTTCCATGTGCTATAGATGCAGCATGTCACTTCTTCCGTGCGCTATAGATGTAGCATGTCACTTCTTCCATGCGCTATAGATGTAGCATGTCACTTCCTCCATGTGCTATAGATGTAGCATGTCACTTCTTCCGTGCGCTATAGATGCAGCATGTCTCTTCTTCCATGTGCTATAGATGCAGCATGTCACTTCTCCCGTGCGCTATAGATGCAGCATGTCACTTCTTCCATGTGCTATAGATGCAGCATGTCACTTCTTCCGTGTGCTATAGATGCAGCATGTCACTTCTTCCGTGCGCTATAGATGCAGCATGTCACTTCTTCCGTGCGCTATAGATGCAGCATGTCACTTCTTCCGTGCGCTATAGATGCAGCATGTCACTTCTTCCGTGTGCTATAGATGTAGCATGTCACTTCTTCCGTGTGCTATAGATGTAGCATGTCACTTCTTCCGTGCGCTATAGATGCAGCATGTCACTTCTTCCATGTGCTATAGATGTAGCATGTCACTTCTTCCGTGCGCTATAGATGTAGCATGTCACTTCTTCCGTGTGCTATAGATGCAGCATGTCTCTTCTTCCATGCGCTATAGATGTAGCATGTCACTTCTTCCATGTGCTATAGATGCAGCATGTCACTTCTCCCGTGCGCTATAGATGCAGCATGTCACTTCTTCCGTGCGCTATAGATGCAGCATGTCACTTCTTCCGTGCGCTATAGATGCAGCATGTCTCTTCTTCCATATGCTATAGATGTAGCATGTCACTTCTTCCATGTGCTATAGATGCAGCATGTCACTTCTTCCGTGCGCTATAGATGCAGCATGTCACTTCTTCCATGTGCTATAGATGTAGCATGTCTCTTCTTCCATGTGCTATAGATGTAGCATGTCACTTCTCCCGTGCGCTATAGATGCAGCATGTCTCTTCTTCCATGTGCTATAGATGTAGCATGTCACTTCTTCCGTGCGCTATAGATGCAGCATGTCACTTCTTCCGTGTGCTATAGATGCAGCATGTCACTTCTTCCGTGTGCTATAGATGTAGCATGTCACTTCTTCCGTGTGCTATAGATGTAGCATGTCACTTCTTCCATGTGCTATAGATGTAGCATGTCACTTCTTCTGTGCGCTATAGATGTAGCATGTCACTTCTTCCGTGTGCTATAGATGTAGCATGTCACTTCTTCCGTGTGCTATAGATGCAGCATGTCACTTCTTCCGTGTGCTATAGATGTAGCATGTCACTTCTTCCGTGCGCTATAGATGCAGCATGTCTCTTCTTCCATGTGCTATAGATGTAGCATGTCACTTCTTCCGTGTGCTATAGATGTAGCATGTCACTTCTTCCATGTGCTATAGATGTAGCATGTCACTTCTTCCATGTGCTATAGATGTAGCATGTCACTTCTTCCGTGTGCTATAGATGCAGCATGTCACTTCTTCCATGTGCTATAGATGTAGCATGTCACTTCTTCCATGTGCTATAGATGTAGCATGTCACTTCTTCCATGTGCTATAGATGTAGCATGTCACTTCTTCCATGTGCTATAGATGCAGCATGTCACTTCTTCCATGTGCTATAGATGCAGCATGTCACTTCTTCCATGTGCTATAGATGCAGCATGTCACTTCTTCCGTGCGCTATAGATGTAGCATGTCACTTCTTCCGTGTGCTATAGATGCAGCATGTCACTTCTTCCATGCGCTATAGATGCAGCATGTCACTTCTTCCATGCGCTATAGATGTAGCATGTCACTTCTTCCGTGTGCTATAGATGTAGCATGTCTCTTCTTCCATGCGCTATAGATGTAGCATGTCACTTCTTCCATGCGCTATAGATGCAGCATGTCACTTCTTCCGTGTGCTATAGATGCAGCATGTCACTTCTTCCATGCGCTATAGATGCAGCATGTCACTTCTTCCATGTGCTATAGATGTAGCATGTCACTTCTTCCGTGTGCTATAGATGCAGCATGTCACTTCTTCCGTGCGCTATAGATGCAGCATGTCACTTCTTCCATGCGCTATAGATGTAGCATGTCACTTCTTCCATGTGCTATAGATGTAGCATGTCACTTCTTCCATGCGCTATAGATGCAGCATGTCACTTCTTCCGTGCGCTATAGATGCAGCATGTCACTTCTTCCATGCGCTATAGATGCAGCATGTCACTTCTTCCGTGCGCTATAGATGTAGCATGTCACTTCTTCCGTGTGCTATAGATGCAGCATGTCACTTCTTCCGTGCGCTATAGATGTAGCATGTCACTTCTCCCGTGCGCTATAGATGTAGCATGTCACTTCTTCCGTGTGCTATAGATGTAGCATGTCACTTCTTCCGTGTGCTATAGATGTAGCATGTCACTTCTTCCATGTGCTATAGATGTAGCATGTCACTTCTTCCATGCGCTATAGATGTAGCATGTCACTTCTTCCGTGCGCTATAGATGTAGCATGTCACTTCTTCCATGTGCTATAGATGCAGCATGTCACTTCTTCCGTGCGCTATAGATGTAGCATGTCACTTCTTCCGTGCGCTATAGATGTAGCATGTCACTTCTTCCATGTGCTATAGATGTAGCATGTCACTTCTTCCATGTGCTATAGATGTAGCATGTCACTTCTCCCGTGCGCTATAGATGTAGCATGTCACTTCTTCCGTGCGCTATAGATGTAGCATGTCACTTCTTCCATGTGCTATAGATGTAGCATGTCACTTCTTCCATGTGCTATAGATGTAGCATGTCACTTCTTCCATGTGCTATAGATGTAGCATGTCACTTCTTCCATGTGCTATAGATGTAGCATGTCACTTCTCCCGTGCGCTATAGATGTAGCATGTCACTTCTTCCGTGTGCTATAGATGTAGCATGTCACTTCTTCCATGTGCTATAGATGTAGCATGTCACTTCTTCCATGTGCTATAGATGTAGCATGTCACTTCTCCCGTGCGCTATAGATGTAGCATGTCACTTCTTCCGTGCGCTATAGATGTAGCATGTCACTTCTTCCATGTGCTATAGATGCAGCATGTCACTTCTTCCGTGCGCTATAGATGCAGCATGTCACTTCTTCCGTGCGCTATAGATGCAGCATGTCACTTCTTCCGTGCGCTATAGATGTAGCATGTCTCTTCTTCCATGTGCTATAGATGCAGCATGTCACTTCTTCCGTGCGCTATAGATGTAGCATGTCTCTTCTTCCGTGTGCTATAGATGTAGCATGTCACTTCTTCCGTGTGCTATAGATGTAGCATGTCACTTCTTCCATGTGCTATAGATGTAGCATGTCACTTCTTCCATGTGCTATAGATGTAGCATGTCACTTCTTCCATGTGCTATAGATGTAGCATGTCTCTTCTTCCGTGTGCTATAGATGTAGCATGTCACTTCTTCCATGCGCTATAGATGTAGCATGTCACTTCTTCCGTGCGCTATAGATGCAGCATGTCACTTCTCCCGTGCGCTATAGATGTAGCATGTCACTTCTTCCATGTGCTATAGATGTAGCATGTCACTTCTCCCGTGCGCTATAGATGTAGCATGTCACTTCTTCCGTGCGCTATAGATGTAGCATGTCACTTCTTCCATGTGCTATAGATGCAGCATGTCACTTCTTCCGTGCGCTATAGATGTAGCATGTCACTTCTTCCGTGCGCTATAGATGCAGCATGTCACTTCTTCCGTGCGCTATAGATGTAGCATGTCACTTCTTCCGTGCGCTATAGATGTAGCATGTCACTTCTTCCGTGCGCTATAGATGTAGCATGTCACTTCTTCCGTGCGCTATAGATGTAGCATGTCTCTTCTTCCATGTGCTATAGATGTAGCATGTCACTTCTTCCGTGCGCTATAGATGCAGCATGTCACTTCTTCCGTGTGCTATAGATGTAGCATGTCACTTCTTCCGTGTGCTATAGATGTAGCATGTCACTTCTTCCATGTGCTATAGATGTAGCATGTCACTTCTTCCATGCGCTATAGATGTAGCATGTCACTTCTTCCATGTGCTATAGATGTAGCATGTCACTTCTTCCATGCGCTATAGATGTAGCATGTCACTTCTCCCGTGCGCTATAGATGTAGCATGTCACTTCTTCCGTGCGCTATAGATGTAGCATGTCACTTCTTCCATGTGCTATAGATGCAGCATGTCACTTCTTCCGTGCGCTATAGATGTAGCATGTCACTTCTTCCGTGCGCTATAGATGCAGCATGTCACTTCTTCCGTGCGCTATAGATGTAGCATGTCACTTCTTCCATGTGCTATAGATGCAGCATGTCTCTTCTTCCGTGTGCTATAGATGCAGCATGTCACTTCTTCCGTGCGCTATAGATGTAGCATGTCACTTCTTCCGTGTGCTATAGATGTAGCATGTCACTTCTTCCATGTGCTATAGATGTAGCATGTCACTTCTTCCATGTGCTATGGATGCAGCATGTCACTTCTTCCATGTGCTATAGATGTAGCATGTCACTTCTTCCGTGCGCTATAGATGCAGCATGTCACTTCTTCCGTGCGCTATAGATGTAGCATGTCACTTCTTCCATGCGCTATAGATGTAGCATGTCACTTCTTCCATGTGCTATAGATGTAGCATGTCACTTCTTCCATGTGCTATAGATGTAGCATGTCACTTCTTCCATGCGCTATAGATGCAGCATGTCACTTCTTCCATGCGCTATAGATGTAGCATGTCACTTCTTCCGTGCGCTATAGATGCAGCATGTCACTTCTTCCGTGCGCTATAGATGTAGCATGTCACTTCTTCCATGCGCTATAGATGCAGCATGTCACTTCTTCCATGTGCTATAGATGTAGCATGTCACTTCTTCCGTGCGCTATAGATGCAGCATGTCACTTCTTCCGTGCGCTATAGATGTAGCATGTCACTTCTTCCATGCGCTATAGATGTAGCATGTCACTTCTTCCATGTGCTATAGATGTAGCATGTCACTTCTTCCATGTGCTATAGATGTAGCATGTCACTTCTTCCATGCGCTATAGATGCAGCATGTCACTTCTTCCATGCGCTATAGATGCAGCATGTCACTTCTTCCGTGTGCTATAGATGTAGCATGTCACTTCTTCCATGTGCTATAGATGTAGCATGTCACTTCTTCCATGTGCTATGGATGCAGCATGTCACTTCTTCCATGTGCTATAGATGTAGCATGTCACTTCTTCCGTGCGCTATAGATGCAGCATGTCACTTCTTCCGTGCGCTATAGATGTAGCATGTCACTTCTTCCATGCGCTATAGATGTAGCATGTCACTTCTTCCATGTGCTATAGATGTAGCATGTCACTTCTTCCATGCGCTATAGATGTAGCATGTCACTTCTTCCATGTGCTATAGATGCAGCATGTCACTTCTTCCGTGCGCTATGGATGCAGCATGTCACTTCTTCCATGTGCTATAGATGTAGCATGTCACTTCTTCCATGTGCTATAGATGTAGCATGTCACTTCTTCCGTGCGCTATAGATGCAGCATGTCACTTCTTCCATGTGCTATAGATGTAGCATGTCACTTCTTCCGTGCGCTATAGATGCAGCATGTCACTTCTTCCATGTGCTATAGATGCAGCATGTCACTTCTTCCGTGCGCTATAGATGCAGCATGTCACTTCTTCCGTGCGCTATAGATGTAGCATGTCACTTCTTCCATGTGCTATAGATGTAGCATGTCACTTCTTCCGTGCGCTATAGATGTAGCATGTCACTTCTCCCGTGTGCTATAGATGCAGCATGTCACTTCTTCCGTGCGCTATAGATGTAGCATGTCACTTCTTCCGTGCGCTATAGATGTAGCATGTCACTTCTTCCATGTGCTATAGATGTAGCATGTCACTTCTTCCGTGCGCTATAGATGTAGCATGTCACTTCTTCCATGTGCTATAGATGTAGCATGTCACTTCTTCCGTGCGCTATAGATGTAGCATGTCACTTCTTCCGTGCGCTATAGATGCAGCATGTCACTTCTTCCGTGTGCTATAGATGCAGCATGTCACTTCTTCCGTGCGCTATAGATGTAGCATGTCACTTCTTCCGTGCGCTATAGATGTAGCATGTCACTTCTTCCGTGTGCTATAGATGCAGCATGTCACTTCTTCCGTGCGCTATAGATGCAGCATGTCACTTCTTCCGTGCGCTATAGATGTAGCATGTCACTTCTTCCGTGTGCTATAGATGCAGCATGTCACTTCTTCCGTGCGCTATAGATGTAGCATGTCTCTTCTTCCATGTGCTATAGATGCAGCATGTCACTTCTTCCATGTGCTATAGATGTAGCATGTCACTTCTTCCATGTGCTATAGATGTAGCATGTCACTTCTTCCGTGCGCTATAGATGCAGCATGTCACTTCTTCCGTGCGCTATAGATGTAGCATGTCTCTTCTTCCATGTGCTATAGATGCAGCATGTCACTTCTTCCGTGCGCTATAGATGTAGCATGTCACTTCTTCCGTGTGCTATAGATGCAGCATGTCTCTTCTTCCGTGCGCTATAGATGTAGCATGTCACTTCTTCCATGTGCTATAGATGTAGCATGTCACTTCTTCCGTGCGCTATAGATGTAGCATGTCACTTCTTCCGTGTGCTATAGATGCAGCATGTCACTTCTTCCATGCGCTATAGATGCAGCATGTCACTTCTTCCATGCGCTATAGATGCAGCATGTCACTTCTTCCGTGCGCTATGGATGCAGCATGTCACTTCTTCCATGTGCTATAGATGCAGCATGTCACTTCTTCCATGCGCTATAGATGTAGCATGTCACTTCTCCCGTGCGCTATAGATGCAGCATGTCACTTCTTCCATGTGCTATGGATGCAGCATGTCACTTCTTCCATGTGCTATAGATGCAGCAGGTCACTTCTTCCATGTGCTATAGATGTAGCAGGTCACTTCTTCCGTGTGCTATAGATGCAGCATGTCACTTCTTCCATGTGCTATGGATGCAGCATGTCACTTCTTCCATGTGCTATAGATGCAGCATGTCACTTCTTCCGTGTGCTATAGATGTAGCATGTCACTTCTTCCGTGTGCTATAGATGCAGCATGTCACTTCTTCCATGCGCTATAGATGTAGCATGTCACTTCTTCCATGCGCTATAGATGTAGCATGTCACTTCTTCCATGCGCTATAGATGTAGCATGTCACTTCTTCCATGTGCTATAGATGCAGCATGTCACTTCTTCCGTGTGCTATAGATGTAGCATGTCACTTCTTCCGTGTGCTATAGATGCAGCATGTCACTTCTTCCATGCGCTATAGATGTAGCATGTCACTTCTTCCGTGCGCTATAGATGCAGCATGTCACTTCTTCCGTGCGCTATAGATGCAGCATGTCACTTCTTCCGTGTGCTATAGATGCAGCATGTCACTTCTTCCGTGCGCTATAGATGTAGCATGTCACTTCTTCCGTGCGCTATAGATGTAGCATGTCACTTCTTCCGTGTGCTATGGATGCAGCATGTCACTTCTTCCGTGTGCTATAGATGTAGCATGTCACTTCTTCCGTGCGCTATAGATGCAGCATGTCACTTCTTCCGTGCGCTATAGATGTAGCATGTCACTTCTTCCATGCGCTATAGATGTAGCATGTCACTTCTTCCATGTGCTATAGATGCAGCATGTCACTTCTTCCATGCGCTATAGATGCAGCATGTCACTTCTTCCATGCGCTATAGATGCAGCATGTCACTTCTTCCGTGCGCTATGGATGCAGCATGTCACTTCTTCCATGTGCTATAGATGCAGCATGTCACTTCTTCCATGTGCTATAGATGTAGCATGTCACTTCTTCCATGTGCTATAGATGTAGCATGTCACTTCTTCCGTGCGCTATAGATGCAGCATGTCACTTCTTCCGTGTGCTATAGATGTAGCATGTCACTTCTTCCGTGCGCTATAGATGTAGCATGTCACTTCTTCCATGTGCTATAGATGCAGCATGTCACTTCTTCCGTGCGCTATAGATGTAGCATGTCACTTCTTCCGTGTGCTATAGATGTAGCATGTCACTTCTTCCGTGCGCTATAGATGTAGCATGTCACTTCTTCCGTGCGCTATAGATGTAGCATGTCACTTCTTCCGTGCGCTATAGATGTAGCATGTCACTTCTTCCATGTGCTATAGATGTAGCATGTCACTTCTTCCGTGCGCTATAGATGTAGCATGTCACTTCTTCCATGTGCTATAGATGCAGCATGTCACTTCTTCCGTGCGCTATAGATGTAGCATGTCACTTCTTCCGTGTGCTATAGATGTAGCATGTCACTTCTTCCGTGCGCTATAGATGTAGCATGTCACTTCTTCCGTGCGCTATAGATGTAGCATGTCACTTCTTCCGTGCGCTATAGATGTAGCATGTCACTTCTTCCATGTGCTATAGATGTAGCATGTCACTTCTTCCGTGCGCTATAGATGTAGCATGTCACTTCTTCCGTGCGCTATAGATGCAGCATGTCACTTCTTCCATGTGCTATAGATGCAGCATGTCACTTCTTCCGTGCGCTATAGATGTAGCATGTCACTTCTTCCGTGTGCTATAGATGTAGCATGTCACTTCTTCCGTGCGCTATAGATGTAGCATGTCACTTCTTCCGTGCGCTATAGATGTAGCATGTCACTTCTTCCGTGCGCTATAGATGTAGCATGTCACTTCTTCCATGTGCTATAGATGTAGCATGTCACTTCTTCCGTGCGCTATAGATGTAGCATGTCACTTCTTCCATGTGCTATAGATGCAGCATGTCACTTCTTCCGTGCGCTATAGATGTAGCATGTCACTTCTTCCGTGTGCTATAGATGTAGCATGTCACTTCTTCCGTGCGCTATAGATGCAGCATGTCACTTCTTCCGTGCGCTATAGATGTAGCATGTCACTTCTTCCGTGTGCTATAGATGTAGCATGTCACTTCTTCCGTGCGCTATAGATGTAGCATGTCACTTCTTCCGTGCGCTATAGATGCAGCATGTCACTTCTTCCGTGCGCTATAGATGCAGCATGTCACTTCTTCCGTGCGCTATAGATGCAGCATGTCACTTCTTCCGTGCGCTATAGATGCAGCATGTCACTTCTTCCGTGCGCTATAGATGCAGCATGTCACTTCTTCCGTGCGCTATAGATGCAGCATGTCACTTCTTCCGTGTGCTATAGATGTAGCATGTCACTTCTTCCGTGTGCTATAGATGCAGCATGTCTCTTCTTCCATGTGCTATAGATGTAGCATGTCACTTCTTCCATGTGCTATAGATGCAGCATGTCACTTCTTCCATGCGCTATAGATGCAGCATGTCACTTCTTCCATGCGCTATAGATGCAGCATGTCACTTCTTCCGTGCGCTATGGATGCAGCATGTCACTTCTTCCATGTGCTATAGATGCAGCATGTCACTTCTTCCATGCGCTATAGATGTAGCATGTCACTTCTCCCGTGCGCTATAGATGCAGCATGTCACTTCTTCCATGTGCTATGGATGCAGCATGTCACTTCTTCCATGTGCTATAGATGCAGCATGTCACTTCTTCCGTGCGCTATAGATGCAGCATGTCTCTTCTTCCATGTGCTATAGATGCAGCATGTCACTTCTTCCATGTGCTATAGATGCAGCATGTCACTTCTTCCATGCGCTATAGATGTAGCATGTCACTTCTCCCGTGCGCTATAGATGCAGCATGTCACTTCTTCCATGTGCTATGGATGCAGCATGTCACTTCTTCCATGTGCTATAGATGCAGCATGTCACTTCTTCCGTGCGCTATAGATGTAGCATGTCTCTTCTTCCATGTGCTATAGATGCAGCATGTCACTTCTTCCGTGCGCTATGGATGCAGCATGTCACTTCTTCCGTGCGCTATAGATGTAGCATGTCACTTCTTCCATGCGCTATAGATGTAGCATGTCACTTCTTCCATGTGCTATAGATGTAGCATGTCACTTCTTCCGTGCGCTATAGATGTAGCATGTCACTTCTTCCATGCGCTATAGATGTAGCATGTCACTTCTTCCATGTGCTATAGATGTAGCATGTCACTTCTTCCGTGCGCTATAGATGTAGCATGTCACTTCTTCCGTGCGGTTTGGATGCAGCATGTCACTTCTTCCGTGTGCTATAGATGCAGCATGTCACTTCTTCCGTGCGCTATAGATGTAGCATGTCACTTCTTCCATGCGCTATAGATGTAGCATGTCACTTCTTCCATGTGCTATAGATGCAGCATGTCACTTCTTCCGTGTGCTATAGATGTAGCATGTCACTTCTTCCGTGTGCTATAGATGCAGCATGTCACTTCTTCCATGCGCTATAGATGTAGCATGTCACTTCTTCCGTGCGCTATAGATGCAGCATGTCACTTCTTCCGTGCGCTATAGATGCAGCATGTCACTTCTTCCGTGTGCTATAGATGCAGCATGTCACTTCTTCCGTGCGCTATAGATGTAGCATGTCACTTCTTCCGTGCGCTATAGATGTAGCATGTCTCTTCTTCCGTGCGCTATAGATGCAGCATGTCACTTCTTCCGTGTGCTATAGATGCAGCATGTCACTTCTTCCGTGCGCTATAGATGTAGCATGTCACTTCTTCCGTGCGCTATAGATGTAGCATGTCACTTCTTCCGTGTGCTATAGATGTAGCATGTCACTTCTTCCGTGTGCTATGGATGCAGCATGTCACTTCTTCCGTGCGCTATAGATGTAGCATGTCACTTCTTCCATGCGCTATAGATGTAGCATGTCACTTCTTCCATGTGCTATAGATGCAGCATGTCACTTCTTCCATGCGCTATAGATGCAGCATGTCACTTCTTCCATGCGCTATAGATGTAGCATGTCACTTCTTCCGTGTGCTATAGATGCAGCATGTCACTTCTTCCGTGCGCTATAGATGTAGCATGTCACTTCTTCCGTGCGCTATAGATGTAGCATGTCACTTCTTCCGTGCGCTATAGATGCAGCATGTCACTTCTTCCGTGTGCTATAGATGCAGCATGTCACTTCTTCCGTGCGCTATAGATGTAGCATGTCACTTCTTCCGTGCGCTATAGATGTAGCATGTCACTTCTTCCGTGTGCTATGGATGCAGCATGTCACTTCTTCCGTGCGCTATAGATGTAGCATGTCACTTCTTCCATGCGCTATAGATGTAGCATGTCACTTCTTCCATGTGCTATAGATGCAGCATGTCACTTCTTCCATGCGCTATAGATGCAGCATGTCACTTCTTCCATGCGCTATAGATGTAGCATGTCACTTCTTCCGTGTGCTATAGATGTAGCATGTCACTTCTTCCGTGCGCTATAGATGCAGCATGTCACTTCTTCCGTGCGCTATAGATGCAGCATGTCACTTCTTCCGTGCGCTATAGATGCAGCATGTCACTTCTTCCGTGCGCTATAGATGCAGCATGTCTCTTCTTCCGTGCGCTATAGATGTAGCATGTCACTTCTTCCGTGCGCTATAGATGTAGCATGTCACTTCTTCCGTGCGCTATAGATGCAGCATGTCACTTCTTCCGTGCGCTATAGATGTAGCATGTCACTTCTTCCGTGCGCTATAGATGTAGCATGTCACTTCTTCCGTGTGCTATAGATGCAGCATGTCACTTCTTCCGTGCGCTATAGATGTAGCATGTCACTTCTTCCGTGCGCTATAGATGCAGCATGTCACTTCTTCCGTGCGCTATAGATGCAGCATGTCACTTCTTCCGTGTGCTATAGATGTAGCATGTCACTTCTTCCATGCGCTATAGATGCAGCATGTCACTTCTTCCGTGCGCTATAGATGTAGCATGTCACTTCTTCCATGTGCTATAGATGCAGCATGTCACTTCTTCCGTGTGCTATGGATGCAGCATGTCACTTCTTCCATGCGCTATAGATGTAGCATGTCACTTCTTCCATGTGCTATAGATGCAGCATGTCACTTCTTCCGTGCGCTATAGATGTAGCATGTCACTTCTTCCATGTGCTATAGATGTAGCATGTCACTTCTTCCGTGCGCTATAGATGCAGCATGTCACTTCTTCCATGTGCTATAGATGTAGCATGTCACTTCTTCCATGTGCTATAGATGTAGCATGTCACTTCTTCCGTGTGCTATAGATGCAGCATGTCACTTCTTCCGTGCGCTATAGATGTAGCATGTCACTTCTTCCATGTGCTATAGATGCAGCATGTCACTTCTTCCATGCGCTATAGATGCAGCATGTCACTTCTTCCGTGCGCTATGGATGCAGCATGTCACTTCTTCCATGCGCTATAGATGTAGCATGTCACTTCTTCCATGCGCTATAGATGCAGCATGTCACTTCTTCCGTGCGCTATAGATGTAGCATGTCACTTCTTCCATGCGCTATAGATGTAGCATGTCACTTCTTCCATGCGCTATAGATGCAGCATGTCACTTCTTCCGTGCGCTATAGATGTAGCATGTCACTTCTTCCGTGCGCTATAGATGTAGCATGTCACTTCTTCCATGTGCTATAGATGCAGCATGTCACTTCTTCCGTGCGCTATAGATGTAGCATGTCACTTCTTCCATGTGCTATAGATGCAGCATGTCACTTCTTCCGTGCGCTATAGATGCAGCATGTCACTTCTTCCATGTGCTATAGATGTAGCATGTCACTTCTTCCATGTGCTATAGATGTAGCATGTCACTTCTTCCATGTGCTATAGATGTAGCATGTCACTTCTTCCGTGTGCTATAGATGCAGCATGTCACTTCTCCCGTGCGCTATAGATGTAGCATGTCACTTCTTCCATGTGCTATAGATGCAGCATGTCACTTCTTCCGTGCGCTATAGATGTAGCATGTCACTTCTTCCATGTGCTATAGATGCAGCATGTCACTTCTCCCGTGCGCTATAGATGTAGCATGTCACTTCTTCCATGTGCTATAGATGCAGCATGTCACTTCTTCCGTGTGCTATAGATGTAGCATGTCACTTCTCCCGTGCGCAATAGATGCAGCATGTCACTTCTTCCGTGCGCTATAGATGTAGCATGTCACTTCTTCCGTGTGCTATAGATGCAGCATGTCACTTCTTCCATGTGCTATAGATGTAGCATGTCACTTCTTCCGTGTGCTATAGATGCAGCATGTCACTTCTTCCGTGTGCTATAGATGTAGCATGTCACTTCTCCCGTGCGCTATAGATGTAGCATGTCACTTCTTCCGTGTGCTATAGATGCAGCATGTCACTTCTCCCGTGCGCTATAGATGTAGCATGTCACTTCTTACGTGCGCTATAGATGTAGCATGTCACTTCTTCCATGTGCTATAGATGTAGCATGTCACTTCTTCCATGTGCTATAGATGCAGCATGTCACTTCTTCCGTGTGCTATAGATGTAGCATGTCACTTCTTCCATGTGCTATAGATGCAGCATGTCACTTCTTCCGTGCGCTATGGATGCAGCATGTCACTTCTTCCATGCGCTATAGATGCAGCATGTCACTTCTTCCGTGCGCTATGGATGCAGCATGTCACTTCTTCCGTGCGCTATAGATGCAGCATGTCACTTCTTCCGTGTGCTATAGATGCAGCATGTCACTTCTTCCGTGCGCTATAGATGCAGCATGTCACTTCTTCCATGTGCTATAGATGCAGCATGTCACTTCTTACGTGCGCTATAGATGTAGCATGTCACTTCTCCCGTGCGCTATAGATGCAGCATGTCACTTCTTCCATGCGCTATAGATGTAGCATGTCACTTCTTCCGTGTGCTATAGATGTAGCATGTCACTTCTTCCATGCGCTATAGATGCAGCATGTCACTTCTTCCATGTGCTATAGATGCAGCATGTCACTTCTTCCATGTGCTATAGATGTAGCATGTCACTTCTCCCGTGCGCTATAGATGCAGCATGTCACTTCTTCCATGTGCTATAGATGCAGCATGTCTCTTCTTCCATGTGCTATAGATGTAGCATGTCACTTCTCCCGTGCGCTATAGATGCAGCATGTCACTTCTTCCGTGTGCTATAGATGCAGCATGTCACTTCTTCCGTGCGCTATAGATGCAGCATGTCACTTCTTCCATGTGCTATAGATGCAGCATGTCACTTCTTACGTGCGCTATAGATGTAGCATGTCACTTCTCCCGTGCGCTATAGATGCAGCATGTCACTTCTTCCATGCGCTATAGATGTAGCATGTCACTTCTTCCGTGTGCTATAGATGCAGCATGTCACTTCTTCCATGTGCTATAGATGTAGCATGTCACTTCTCCCGTGCGCTATAGATGCAGCATGTCACTTCTTCCATGCGCTATAGATGTAGCATGTCACTTCTTCCGTGTGCTATAGATGCAGCATGTCACTTCTTCCATGTGCTATAGATGTAGCATGTCACTTCTTCCATGTGCTATAGATGTAGCATGTCACTTCTCCCGTGCGCTATAGATGTAGCATGTCACTTCTTCCGTGCGCTATAGATGTAGCATGTCACTTCTCCCGTGCGCTATAGATGTAGCATGTCACTTCTTCCATGTGCTATAGATGTAGCATGTCACTTCTTCCATGTGCTATAGATGCAGCATGTCACTTCTCCCGTGCGCTATAGATGTAGCATGTCACTTCTTCCATGCGCTATAGATGTAGCATGTCACTTCTTCCGTGCGCTATGGATGCAGCATGTCACTTCTTCCGTGCGCTATGGATGCAGCATGTCACTTCTTCCGTGCGCTATAGATGCAGCATGTCACTTCTTCCGTGCGCTATAGATGCAGCATGTCACTTCTTCCATGCGCTATAGATGCAGCATGTCACTTCTTCCATGTGCTATAGATGCAGCATGTCACTTCTTCCATGTGCTATAGATGCAGCATGTCACTTCTTCCATGCGCTATAGATGTAGCATGTCACTTCTTCCATGTGCTATAGATGTAGCATGTCACTTCTTCCGTGCGCTATAGATGTAGCATGTCACTTCTTCCATGTGCTATAGATGTAGCATGTCTCTTCTTCCGTGCGCTATAGATGTAGCATGTCACTTCTTCCGTGTGCTATAGATGCAGCATGTCACTTCTTCCGTGTGCTATAGATGCAGCATGTCACTTCTTCCGTGTGCTATAGATGTAGCATGTCACTTCTTCCGTGCGCTATAGATGTAGCATGTCACTTCTTCCATGTGCTATAGATGCAGCAGGTCACTTCTTCCATGCGCTATAGATGTAGCATGTCACTTCTTCCATGTGCTATAGATGTAGCATGTCACTTCTTCCGTGCGCTATAGATGTAGCATGTCACTTCTTCCGTGTGCTATAGATGTAGCATGTCTCTTCTTCCGTGCGCTATAGATGTAGCATGTCACTTCTTCCGTGTGCTATAGATGCAGCATGTCACTTCTTCCGTGTGCTATAGATGCAGCATGTCACTTATTCCGTGTGCTATAGATGTAGCATGTCACTTCTTCCGTGCGCTATAGATGTAGCATGTCACTTCTTCCATGTGCTATAGATGCAGCATGTCACTTCTTCCGTGTGCTATAGATGCAGCATGTCACTTCTTCCGTGCGCTATAGATGTAGCATGTCACTTCTTCCATGCGCTATAGATGTAGCATGTCACTTCTTCCATGTGCTATAGATGCAGCATGTCACTTCTTCCGTGTGCTATAGATGTAGCATGTCACTTCTTCCGTGTGCTATAGATGCAGCATGTCACTTCTTCCATGCGCTATAGATGTAGCATGTCACTTCTTCCGTGCGCTATAGATGCAGCATGTCACTTCTTCCGTGCGCTATAGATGCAGCATGTCACTTCTTCCGTGTGCTATAGATGCAGCATGTCACTTCTTCCGTGCGCTATAGATGTAGCATGTCACTTCTTCCGTGCGCTATAGATGTAGCATGTCACTTCTTCCGTGTGCTATGGATGCAGCATGTCACTTCTTCCGTGCGCTATAGATGTAGCATGTCACTTCTTCCATGCGCTATAGATGTAGCATGTCACTTCTTCCATGTGCTATAGATGCAGCATGTCACTTCTTCCATGCGCTATAGATGCAGCATGTCACTTCTTCCGTGCGCTATAGATGTAGCATGTCACTTCTTCCATGCGCTATAGATGTAGCATGTCACTTCTTCCATGTGCTATAGATGCAGCATGTCACTTCTTCCATGCGCTATAGATGCAGCATGTCACTTCTTCCGTGCGCTATAGATGTAGCATGTCACTTCTTCCATGCGCTATAGATGTAGCATGTCACTTCTTCCATGTGCTATAGATGTAGCATGTCACTTCTTCCATGTGCTATAGATGTAGCATGTCTCTTCTTCCGTGCGCTATAGATGTAGCATGTCACTTCTTCCGTGTGCTATAGATGCAGCATGTCACTTCTTCCGTGTGCTATAGATGCA
Source organism: Anomaloglossus baeobatrachus (assembly GCF_048569485.1). Taxonomy (NCBI): domain Eukaryota; kingdom Metazoa; phylum Chordata; class Amphibia; order Anura; family Aromobatidae; genus Anomaloglossus; species Anomaloglossus baeobatrachus. Next base: position 3,417,125 of record NC_134359.1, on the reverse strand, counting down.
GCATGTCACTTCTTCCGTGCGCTATAGATGTAGCATGTCACTTCTTCCATGCGCTATAGATGTAGCATGTCACTTCTTCCATGTGCTATAGATGTAGCATGTCACTTCTTCCGTGTGCTATAGATGCAGCATGTCACTTCTTCCGTGCGCTATAGATGTAGCATGTCACTTCTTCCGTGCGCTATAGATGTAGCATGTCACTTCTTCCGTGCGCTATAGATGCAGCATGTCACTTCTTCCGTGTGCTATAGATGCAGCATGTCACTTCTTCCGTGCGCTATAGATGCAGCATGTCACTTCTTCCGTGTGCTATGGATGTAGCATGTCACTTCTTCCGTGTGCTATAGATGTAGCATGTCACTTCTTCCGTGCGCTATAGATGTAGCATGTCACTTCTTCCATGCGCTATAGATGTAGCATGTCACTTCTTCCATGTGCTATAGATGCAGCATGTCACTTCTTCCATGCGCTATAGATGCAGCATGTCACTTCTTCCATGCGCTATAGATGTAGCATGTCACTTCTTCCGTGTGCTATAGATGCAGCATGTCACTTCTTCCGTGCGCTATAGATGTAGCATGTCACTTCTTCCGTGCGCTATAGATGTAGCATGTCACTTCTTCCGTGCGCTATAGATGCAGCATGTCACTTCTTCCGTGCGCTATAGATGCAGCATGTCACTTCTTCCGTGCGCTATAGATGTAGCATGTCACTTCTTCCATGTGCTATAGATGCAGCATGTCACTTCTTCCGTGCGCTATGGATGCAGCATGTCACTTCTTCCATGCGCTATAGATGCAGCATGTCACTTCTTCCGTGCGCTATGGATGCAGCATGTCACTTCTTCCATGCGCTATAGATGCAGCATGTCACTTCTTCCATGTGCTATAGATGCAGCATGTCACTTCTTCCATGTGCTATAGATGTAGCATGTCACTTCTTCCGTGCGCTATAGATGCAGCATGTCACTTCTTCCATGCGCTATAGATGCAGCATGTCACTTCTTCCATGTGCTATAGATGCAGCATGTCACTTCTTCCATGTGCTATAGATGTAGCATGTCACTTCTTCCATGTGCTATAGATGCAGCATGTCACTTCTTCCATGTGCTATAGATGTAGCATGTCACTTCTTCCATGCGCTATAGATGCAGCATGTCACTTCTTCCGTGTGCTATAGATGCAGCATGTCACTTCTTCCATGTGCTATAGATGCAGCATGTCACTTCTTCCATGTGCTATAGATGCAGCATGTCACTTCTTCCATGTGCTATAGATGCAGCATGTCACTTCTTCCATGTGCTATAGATGTAGCATGTCACTTCTTCCATGCGCTATAGATGCAGCATGTCACTTCTTCCATGTGCTATAGATGTAGCATGTCACTTCTTCCATGCGCTATAGATGCAGCATGTCACTTCTTCCGTGTGCTATAGATGCAGCATGTCACTTCTTCCATGTGCTATAGATGCAGCATGTCACTTCTTCCATGTGCTATAGATGCAGCATGTCACTTCTTCCGTGTGCTATAGATGCAGCATGTCACTTCTTCCATGTGCTATAGATGTAGCATGTCACTTCTTCCATGTGCTATAGATGCAGCATGTCACTTCTTCCATGTGCTATAGATGTAGCATGTCACTTCTTCCATGCGCTATAGATGCAGCATGTCACTTCTTCCGTGTGCTATAGATGCAGCATGTCACTTCTTCCATGTGCTATAGATGTAGCATGTCACTTCTTCCGTGTGCTATAGATGCAGCATGTCACTTCTTCCATGTGCTATAGATGTAGCATGTCACTTCTCCCGTGCGCTATAGATGCAGCATGTCACTTCTTCCATGTGCTATAGATGCAGCATGTCACTTCTTCCATGTGCTATAGATGTAGCATGTCACTTCTTCCGTGTGCTATAGATGCAGCATGTCACTTCTTCCGTGCGCTATAGATGTAGCATGTCACTTCTTCCATGTGCTATAGATGTAGCATGTCACTTCTTCCATGTGCTATAGATGCAGCATGTCACTTCTTCCATGCGCTATAGATGCAGCATGTCACTTCTTCCATGCGCTATAGATGTAGCATGTCACTTCTTCCGTGCGCTATGGATGCAGCATGTCACTTCTTCCGTGCGCTATGGATGCAGCATGTCACTTCTTCCGTGCGCTATAGATGTAGCATGTCACTTCTTCCATGTGCTATAGATGTAGCATGTCACTTCTTCCATGTGCTATAGATGCAGCATGTCACTTCTTCCGTGCGCTATAGATGCAGCATGTCACTTCTTCCATGCGCTATAGATGTAGCATGTCACTTCTTCCGTGCGCTATGGATGCAGCATGTCACTTCTTCCGTGCGCTATGGATGCAGCATGTCACTTCTTCCGTGCGCTATAGATGCAGCATGTCACTTCTTCCGTGCGCTATAGATGCAGCATGTCACTTCTTCCGTGTGCTATAGATGCAGCATGTCACTTCTCCCGTGCGCTATAGATGTAGCATGTCACTTCTTCCATGCGCTATAGATGCAGCATGTCACTTCTTCCGTGCGCTATAGATGTAGCATGTCACTTCTCCCGTGTGCTATAGATGCAGCATGTCACTTCTTCCGTGCGCTATAGATGTAGCATGTCTCTTCTTCCATGCGCTATAGATGTAGCATGTCTCTTCTTCCATGCGCTATAGATGTAGCATGTCTCTTCTTCCGTGCGCTATAGATGCAGCATGTCACTTCTTCCGTGCGCTATAGATGCAGCATGTCTCTTCTTCCATGCGCTATAGATGTAGCATGTCACTTCTTCCGTGCGCTATAGATGCAGCATGTCACTTCTTCCGTGCGCTATAGATGTAGCATGTCACTTCTTCCGTGCGCTATAGATGCAGCATGTCACTTCTTCCGTGCGCTATAGATGTAGCATGTCACTTCTTCCGTGCGCTATAGATGCAGCATGTCACTTCTTCCGTGCGCTATAGATGTAGCATGTCACTTCTTCCGTGCGCTATAGATGCAGCATGTCACTTCTTCCGTGTGCTATGGATGCAGCATGTCACTTCTTCCGTGCGCTATAGATGTAGCATGTCTCTTCTTCCGTGTGCTATGGATGCAGCATGTCACTTCTTCCGTGTGCTATAGATGTAGCATGTCTCTTCTTCCGTGTGCTATAGATGTAGCATGTCTCTTCTTCCGTGTGCTATGGATGCAGCATGTCACTTCTTCCGTGTGCTATAGATGCAGCATGTCACTTCTTCCGTGCGCTATAGATGTAGCATGTCTCTTCTTCCGTGTGCTATAGATGTAGCATGTCTCTTCTTCCGTGTGCTATGGATGCAGCATGTCACTTCTTCCGTGTGCTATAGATGCAGCATGTCACTTCTTCCGTGTGCTATAGATGCAGCATGTCACTTCTTCCGTGCGCTATAGATGCAGCATGTCACTTCTTCCGTGCGCTATAGATGTAGCATGTCTCTTCTTCCATGCGCTATAGATGTAGCATGTCTCTTCTTCCATGCGCTATAGATGTAGCATGTCACTTCTTCCATGTGCTATAGATGTAGCATGTCACTTCTTCCGTGCGCTATAGATGTAGCATGTCACTTCTTCCGTGCGCTATAGATGTAGCATGTCACTTCTTCCATGTGCTATAGATGTAGCATGTCACTTCTTCCGTGCGCTATAGATGTAGCATGTCACTTCTTCCGTGTGCTATAGATGCAGCATGTCACTTCTTCCGTGTGCTATAGATGTAGCATGTCACTTCTTCCATGCGCTATAGATGCAGCATGTCACTTCTTCCGTGCGCTATAGATGTAGCATGTCTCTTCTTCCATGTGCTATAGATGTAGCATGTCACTTCTTCCGTGCGCTATAGATGTAGCATGTCACTTCTTCCGTGCGCTATAGATGTAGCATGTCACTTCTTCCGTGTGCTATAGATGCAGCATGTCACTTCTTCCGTGTGCTATAGATGTAGCATGTCACTTCTTCCATGTGCTATAGATGCAGCATGTCACTTCTTCCGTGCGCTATAGATGTAGCATGTCTCTTCTTCCATGTGCTATAGATGCAGCATGTCACTTCTTCCATGTGCTATAGATGCAGCATGTCACTTCTTCCGTGTGCTATAGATGTAGCATGTCTCTTCTTCCATGTGCTATAGATGCAGCATGTCACTTCTTCCGTGCGCTATAGATGCAGCATGTCACTTCTTCCGTGCGCTATAGATGTAGCATGTCACTTCTTCCGTGTGCTATAGATGTAGCAGGTAACTTCTTACGTGCGCTATAGATGCAGCATGTCACTTCTTCCGTGTGCTATAGATGTAGCATGTCACTTCTTCCGTGTGCTATAGATGTAGCATGTCACTTCTTCCGTGTGCTATAGATGCAGCATGTCACTTCTTCCGTGTGCTATAGATGTAGCATGTCACTTCTTCCGTGTGCTATAGATGTAGCATGTCACTTCTTCCATGCGCTATAGATGTAGCATGTCACTTCTTCCGTGCGCTATAGATGTAGCATGTCTCTTCTTCCGTGCGCTATAGATGTAGCATGTCACTTCTTCCGTGCGCTATAGATGTAGCATGTCTCTTCTTCCGTGCGCTATAGATGCAGCATGTCACTTCTTCCGTGCGCTATAGATGTAGCATGTCTCTTCTTCCATGCGCTATAGATGTAGCATGTCACTTCTTCCATGCGCTATAGATGCAGCATGTCACTTCTTCCATGCGCTATAGATGTAGCATGTCACTTCTTCCGTGCGCTATAGATGTAGCATGTCTCTTCTTCCGTGCGCTATAGATGCAGCATGTCACTTCTTCCGTGCGCTATAGATGTAGCATGTCTCTTCTTCCATGCGCTATAGATGTAGCATGTCACTTCTTCCATGCGCTATAGATGCAGCATGTCACTTCTTCCATGCGCTATAGATGCAGCATGTCACTTCTTCCGTGCGCTATAGATGTAGCATGTCACTTCTTCCGTGTGCTATAGATGCAGCATGTCACTTCTTCCATGTGCTATAGATGTAGCATGTCACTTCTTCCGTGCGCTATAGATGCAGCATGTCACTTCTTCCGTGCGCTATAGATGCAGCATGTCACTTCTTCCGTGTGCTATAGATGCAGCATGTCACTTCTTCCATGCGCTATAGATGCAGCATGTCACTTCTTCCGTGTGCTATAGATGTAGCATGTCACTTCTTCCGTGCGCTATAGATGTAGCAGGTCACTTCTTCCGTGTGCTATAGATGTAGCATGTCACTTCTTCCATGCGCTATAGATGTAGCATGTCTCTTCTTCCGTGCGCTATAGATGCAGCATGTCACTTCTTCCGTGCGCTATAGATGTAGCATGTCACTTCTTCCGTGCGCTATAGATGCAGCATGTCACTTCTTCCGTGCGCTATAGATGTAGCATGTCTCTTCTTCCGTGCGCTATAGATGCAGCATGTCACTTCTTCCATGCGCTATAGATGCAGCATGTCACTTCTTCCGTGCGCTATAGATGTAGCATGTCACTTCTTCCATGCGCTATAGATGTAGCATGTCTCTTCTTCCGTGCGCTATAGATGCAGCATGTCACTTCTTCCATGCGCTATAGATGCAGCATGTCACTTCTTCCGTGCGCTATAGATGCAGCATGTCACTTCTTCCGTGCGCTATAGATGTAGCATGTCACTTCTTCCATGCGCTATAGATGCAGCATGTCACTTCTTCCGTGTGCTATAGATGCAGCATGTCACTTCTTACGTGCGCTATAGATGCAGCATGTCACTTCTTACGTGCGCTATAGATGCAGCATGTCACTTCTTACGTGCGCTATAGATGCAGCATGTCACTTCTTCCGTGTGCTATAGATGTAGCATGTCACTTCTTCCGTGTGCTATGGATGTAGCATGTCACTTCTTCCGTGTGCTATAGATGCAGCATGTCACTTCTTCCGTGTGCTATAGATGCAGCATGTCACTTCTTCCGTGCGCTATGGATGCAGCATGTCACTTCTTCCGTGTGGTATAGATGCAGCATGTCACTTCTTCCGTGTGGTATAGATGCAGCATGTCACTTCTTCCATGCGCTATAGATGTAGCATGTCACTTCTTCCGTGTGCTATAGATGCAGCATGTCACTTCTTCCGTGTGCTATAGATGCAGCATGTCACTTCTTCCGTGCGCTATGGATGCAGCATGTCACTTCTTCCGTGTGGTATAGATGTAGCATGTCACTTCTTCCATGCGCTATAGATGCACCATGTCACTTCTTCCGTGTGCTATAGATGTAGCATGTCACTTCTTCCGTGTGCTATAGATGTAGCATGTCACTTCTCCCGTGCGCTATAGATGCAGCATGTCTCTTCTTCCATGTGCTATAGATGTAGCATGTCTCTTCTTCCATGTGCTATAGATGCAGCATGTCACTTCTTCCATGCGCTATGGATGCAGCATGTCACTTCTTCCGTGCGCTATGGATGCAGCATGTCACTTCTTCCGTGCGCTATGGATGCAGCATGTCACTTCTTCCGTGCGCTATAGATGTAGCATGTCACTTCTTCCGTGCGCTATGGATGCAGCATGTCACTTCTTCCGTGCGCTATAGATGCAGCATGTCACTTCTTCCGTGCGCTATAGATGCAGCATATCACTTCTTCCGTGCGCTATAGATGTAGCATGTCACTTCTTCCATGCGCTATGGATGCAGCATGTCACTTCTTCCATGCGCTATAGATGTAGCATGTCACTTCTTCCATGCGCTATGGATGCAGCATGTCACTTCTTCCGTGCGCTATAGATGCAGCATGTCACTTCTTCCGTGCGCTATAGATGCAGCATGTCACTTCTTCCGTGCGCTATAGATGCAGCATGTCACTTCTTCCGTGTGCTATAGATGCAGCATGTCACTTCTTCCGTGCGCTATAGATGTAGCATGTCACTTCTTCCGTGCGCTATAGATGTAGCATGTCACTTCTTCCGTGCGCTATAGATGTAGCATGTCACTTCTTCCGTGCGCTATGGATGCAGCATGTCACTTCTTCCGTGTGCTATAGATGTAGCATGTCACTTCTTCCGTGCGCTATAGATGCAGCATGTCACTTCTTCCGTGTGCTATAGATGTAGCATGTCACTTCTTCCGTGCGCTATAGATGCAGCATGTCACTTCTCCCGTGCGCTATGGATGCAGCATGTCACTTCTTCCGTGCGCTATAGATGCAGCATGTCACTTCTTCCGTGCGCTATAGATGTAGCATGTCACTTCTTCCGTGCGCTATGGATGCAGCATGTCACTTCTTCCGTGCGCTATAGATGTAGCATGTCACTTCTCCCGTGCGCTATGGATGCAGCATGTCACTTCTTCCGTGCGCTATAGATGTAGCATGTCACTTCTTCCGTGCGCTATAGATGTAGCATGTCACTTCTTCCGTGCATTTTGGATGCAGCATGTCACTTCTTCCGTGCGCTATAGATGCAGCATGTCACTTCTTCCGTGCGCTATAGATGTAGCATGTCACTTCTTCCGTGCATTTTGGATGCAGCATGTCACTTCTTCCGTGCATTTTGGATGCAGCATGTCACTTCTTCCGTGTGCTATAGATGTAGCATGTCACTTCTTCCGTGTGCTATAGATGTAGCATGTCACTTCTTCCGTGCATTTTGGATGCAGCATGTCACTTCTTCCGTGCATTTTGGATGCAGCATGTCACTTCTTCCGTGCGCTTTGGATGCAGCATGTCACTTCTTCCGTGTGCTATAGATGTAGCATGTCACTTCTTCCGTGCGCTATAGATGTAGCATGTCTCTTCTTCCATGTGCTATAGATGCAGCATGTCTCTTCTTCCATGCGCTATAGATGTAGCATGTCACTTCTTCCGTGCGCTATAGATGCAGCATGTCACTTCTTCCATGTGCTATAGATGTAGCATGTCACTTCTGTGCGTTTTGGATGCAGCATGTCACTTCTTCCGTGCGCTATGGATGCAGCATGTCACTTCTTCCGTGCGCTATAGATGCAGCATGTCACTTCTTCCATGTGCTATAGATGTAGCTGGTCACTTCTTCCGTGTGCTATAGATGTAGCATGTCTCTTCTTCCATGTGCTATGGATGCAGCATGTCACTTCTTCCATGCGCTATAGATGCAGCATGTCACTTCTTCCATGCACTATAGATGTAGCATGTCACTTCTTCCATGCGCTATAGATGTAGCATGTCACTTCTTCCATGCGCTATAGATGTAGCATGTCACTTCTTCCGTGCGCTATAGATGTAGCATGTCACTTCTTCCGTGCGCTATAGATGTAGCATGTCACTTCTTCCATGTGCTATAGATGCAGCATGTCTCTTCTTCCGTGTGCTATAGATGCAGCATGTCACTTCTTCCGTGCGCTATAGATGTAGCATGTCACTTCTTCCGTGCGCTATAGATGCAGCATGTCACTTCTTCCGTGCGCTATAGATGTAGCATGTCACTTCTTCCGTGCGCTATAGATGCAGCATGTCACTTCTTCCGTGCGCTATAGATGCAGCATGTCACTTCTTCCATGTGCTATAGATGTAGCATGTCACTTCTCCCGTGCGCTATAGATGTAGCATGTCACTTCTTCCGTGCGCTATAGATGCAGCATGTCACTTCTTCCGTGCGCTATAGATGCAGCATGTCACTTCTTCCGTGCGCTATAGATGTAGCATGTCACTTCTTCCGTGCGCTATAGATGCAGCATGTCACTTCTTCCATGTGCTATAGATGTAGCATGTCACTTCTCCCGTGCGCTATAGATGTAGCATGTCACTTCTTCCGTGCGCTATGGATGCAGCATGTCACTTCTTCCGTGCGCTATAGATGCAGCATGTCACTTCTCCCGTGTGCTATAGATGCAGCATGTCACTTCTCCCGTGCGCTATAGATGCAGCATGTCACTTCTCCCGTGCGCTATAGATGTAGCATGTCACTTCTTCCGTGTGCTATAGATGTAGCATGTCTCTTCTTCCGTGCGCTATAGATGTAGCATGTCACTTCTTCCGTGCGCTATAGATGCAGCATGTCACTTCTTCCATGCGCTATAGATGCAGCATGTCACTTCTCCCGTGCGCTATAGATGCAACATGTCACTTCTTCCGTGTGCTATAGATGCAGCATGTCACTTCTCCCGTGCGCTATGGATGCAGCATGTCACTTCTCCCGTGCGCTATAGATGCAGCATGTCACTTCTTCCGTGCGCTATAGATGCAGCATGTCACTTCTCCCGTGCGCTATAGATGCAGCATGACACTTCTCCCGTGTGCTATAGATGCAGCATGTCACTTCTTCCGTGCGCTATAGATGCAGCATGTCACTTCTTCCGTGTGCTATAGATGTAGCATGTCACTTCTTCCGTGCGCTATAGATGCAGCTGGTCACTTCTTCCGTGCATTTTGGATGTAGCATGTCACTTCTTCCGTGCGCTATAGATGCAGCATGTCACTTCTTCCGTGCGCTATAGATGCAGCATGTCACTTCTTCCGTGCGCTATAGATGTAGCATGTCTCTTCTTCCATGCGCTATAGATGCAGCATGTCACTTCTTCCATGTGCTATAGATGCAGCATGTCACTTCTTCCATGCGCTATAGATGTAGCATGTCACTTCTTCCGTGCGCTATAGATGCAGCATGTCACTTCTTCCGTGCGCTATGGATGCAGCATGTCACTTCTTCCGTGCGCTATAGATGTAGCATGTCACTTCTTCCGTGCGCTATAGATGCAGCATGTCACTTCTTCCATGCGCTATAGATGTAGCATGTCACTTCTTCCGTGTGCTTTAGATGTAGCATGTCACTTCTTCCGTGTGCTTTAGATGTAGCATGTCACTTCTTCCATGCGCTATAGATGTAGCATGTCACTTCTTCCATGCGCTATAGATGTAGCATGTCACTTCTTCCGTGTGCTTTAGATGTAGCATGTCACTTCTTCCATGCGCTATAGATGCAGCATGTCACTTCTTCCATGCGCTATAGATGTAGCATGTCACTTCTTCCGTGTGCTTTAGATGTAGCATGTCTCTTCTTCCATGTGCTATAGATGTAGCATGTCACTTCTTCCATGCGCTATAGATGTAGCATGTCACTTCTTCCGTGTGCTTTAGATGTAGCATGTCTCTTCTTCCATGTGCTATAGATGTAGCATGTCACTTCTTCCGTGCGCTATAGATGTAGCATGTCACTTCTTCCGTGCGCTATGGATGCAGCATGTCACTTCTTCCGTGCGCTATAGATGTAGCATGTCACTTCTTCCGTGTGCTTTAGATGTAGCATGTCTCTTCTTCCATGTGCTATAGATGTAGCATGTCACTTCTTCCATGTGCTATAGATGCAGCATGTCACTTTTCACGTGCGCTATAGATGCAGCATGTCACTTCTTCCATGCGCTATAGATGCAGCATGTCACTTCTTCCATGCGCTATAGATGCAGCATGTCACTTCTTCCATGCGCTATAGATGTAGCATGTCACTTCTTCCGTGTGCTATAGATGTAGCATGTCTCTTCTTCCGTGTGCTATAGATGTAGCATGTCTCTTCTTCCATGTGCTATAGATGCAGCATGTCACTTCTTCCGTGCGCTATAGATGCAGCATGTCACTTCTTCCATGCGCTATAGATGCAGCATGTCACTTCTTCCATGCGCTATAGATGCAGCATGTCACTTCTTCCGTGCGCTATAGATGTAGCATGTCACTTCTTCCGTGCGCTATAGATACAGCATGTCACTTCTTCCATGCGCTATAGATGTAGCATGTCACTTCTTCCGTGTGCTATAGATGTAGCATGTCACTTCTTCTGTGCGCTATAGATGTAGCATGTCTCTTCTTCCATGCGCTATAGATGTAGCATGTCACTTCTTCCGTGCGCTATGGATGCAGCATGTCTCTTCTTCCGTGCGCTATAGATGCAGCATGTCACTTCTTCCGTGCGCTATAGATGCAGCTGGTCACTTCTTCCATGCGCTATAGATGCAGCATGTCACTTCTTCCGTGCGCTATGGATGCAGCATGTCACTTCTTCCATGTGCTATAGATGTAGCATGTCTCTTCTTCCATGCGCTATAGATGTAGCATGTCACTTCTTCCGTGCGCTATAGATGTAGCATGTCACTTCTCCCGTGCGCTATAGATGCAGCATGTCACTTCTTCTGTGCGCTATAGATGCAGCATGTCACTTCTTCCGTGCATTTTGGATGTAGCATGTCACTTCTTCCGTGCGCTATAGATGCAGCATGTCACTTCTTCCGTGCGCTATAGATGTAGCATGTCTCTTCTTCCATGCGCTATAGATGCAGCATGTCACTTCTTCCATGCGCTATAGATGCAGCATGTCACTTCTTCCATGTGCTATAGATGCAGCATGTCACTTCTTCCGTGCGCTATAGATGCAGCATGTCACTTCTTCCATGTGCTATAGATGTAGCATGTCACTTCTTCCATGTGCTATAGATGTAGCATGTCACTTCTTCCATGCGCTATAGATGCAGCATGTCACTTCTTCCATGTGCTATAGATGTAGCATGTCACTTCTTCCATGTGCTATAGATGCAGCATGTCACTTCTTCCATGCGCTATAGATGTAGCATGTCACTTCTTCCATGTGCTATAGATGCAGCATGTCACTTCTTCCATGTGCTATAGATGTAGCATGTCACTTCTTCCGTGCGCTATAGATGCAGCATGTCACTTCTTCCATGTGCTATAGATGTAGCATGTCACTTCTTCCATGTGCTATAGATGCAGCATGTCACTTCTTCCGTGCGCTATAGATGCAGCATGTCACTTCTTCCATGTGCTATAGATGCAGCATGTCACTTCTTCCGTGCGCTATAGATGTAGCATGTCTCTTCTTCCGTGCGCTATAGATGTAGCATGTCACTTCTTCCGTGCGCTATAGATGCAGCATGTCACTTCTTCCGTGCGCTATAGATGCAGCATGTCACTTCTTCCATGCGCTATAGATGCAGCATGTCACTTCTTCCATGCGCTATAGATGTAGCATGTCACTTCTTCCATGCGCTATAGATGTAGCATGTCACTTCTTCCATGTGCTATAGATGCAGCATGTCACTTCTTCCATGTGCTATAGATGCAGCATGTCACTTCTTCCATGTGCTATAGATGCAGCATGTCACTTCTTCCATGCGCTATAGATGTAGCATGTCACTTCTTCCGTGTGCTATAGATGTAGCATGTCTCTTCTTCCATGCGCTATAGATGTAGCATGTCACTTCTTCCATGTGCTATAGATGTAGCATGTCACTTCTTCCGTGCGCTATAGATGTAGCATGTCACTTCTTCCGTGCGCTATAGATGCAGCATGTCACTTCTTCCGTGCGCTATGGATGCAGCATGTCACTTCTTCCGTGCGCTATAGATGCAGCATGTCACTTCTTCCGTGCGCTATGGATGCAGCATGTCTCTTCTTCCATGTGCTATAGATGTAGCATGTCTCTTCTTCCGTGCGCTATAGATGCAGCTGGTCACTTCTTCCGTGCATTTTGGATGTAGCATGTCACTTCTTCCGTGCGCTATAGATGCAGCATGTCACTTCTTCCGTGCGCTATAGATGTAGCATGTCACTTCTTCCGTGCGCTATAGATGTAGCATGTCACTTCTTCCATGCGCTATAGATGTAGCATGTCACTTCTTCCATGCGCTATAGATGCAGCATGTCACTTCTTCCGTGCGCTATAGATGTAGCATGTCACTTCTTCCATGCGCTATAGATGCAGCATGTCACTTCTTCCGTGCGCTATAGATGCAGCATGTCACTTCTTCCGTGCGCTATAGATGCAGCATGTCACTTCTTCCGTGCGCTATAGATGCAGCATGTCACTTCTTCCGTGCGCTATAGATGTAGCATGTCACTTCTTCCATGCGCTATAGATGCAGCATGTCACTTCTTCCATGCGCTATAGATGCAGCATGTCACTTCTTCCGTGCGCTATAGATGCAGCATGTCACTTCTTCCATGCGCTATAGATGCAGCATGTCACTTCTTCCGTGCGCTATAGATGTAGCATGTCACTTCTTCCATGCGCTATAGATGCAGCATGTCACTTCTTCCGTGCGCTATAGATGCAGCATGTCACTTCTTCCGTGCGCTATAGATGCAGCATGTCACTTCTTCCGTGCGCTATAGATGCAGCATGTCACTTCTTCCGTGCGCTATAGATGTAGCATGTCACTTCTTCCATGCGCTATAGATGTAGCATGTCACTTCTTCCATGCGCTATAGATGCAGCATGTCACTTCTTCCGTGCGCTATAGATGTAGCATGTCACTTCTTCCATGCGCTATAGATGCAGCATGTCACTTCTTCCGTGCGCTATAGATGCAGCATGTCACTTCTTCCGTGCGCTATAGATGCAGCATGTCACTTCTTCCGTGCGCTATAGATGCAGCATGTCACTTCTTCCGTGCGCTATAGATGTAGCATGTCACTTCTTCCATGCGCTATAGATGTAGCATGTCACTTCTTCCATGCGCTATAGATGCAGCATGTCACTTCTTCCATGTGCTATAGATGTAGCATGTCACTTCTTCCATGTGCTATGGATGCAGCATGTCACTTCTTCCGTGCGCTATAGATGCAGCATGTCACTTCTTCCGTGCGCTATAGATGCAGCATGTCACTTCTTCCGTGTGCTATAGATGCAGCATGTCACTTCTTCCGTGCGCTATAGATGTAGCATGTCACTTCTTCCGTGTGCTATAGATGCAGCATGTCACTTCTTCCGTGCGCTATAGATGTAGCATGTCACTTCTTCCATGCGCTATAGATGTAGCATGTCACTTCTTCCGTGTGCTATAGATGTAGCATGTCACTTCTTCCGTGCGCTATAGATGTAGCATGTCACTTCTTCCATGCGCTATAGATGCAGCATGTCACTTCTTCCATGTGCTATAGATGTAGCATGTCACTTCTTCCGTGCGCTATAGATGTAGCATGTCACTTCTTCCGTGCGCTATAGATGTAGCATGTCACTTCTTCCATGCGCTATAGATGCAGCATGTCACTTCTTCCATGCGCTATAGATGCAGCATGTCACTTCTTCCATGCGCTATAGATGCAGCATGTCACTTCTTCCGTGTGCTATAGATGCAGCATGTCACTTCTTCCGTGCGCTATAGATGTAGCATGTCACTTCTTCCGTGTGCTATAGATGTAGCATGTCACTTCTTCCGTGCGCTATAGATGTAGCATGTCACTTCTTCCATGCGCTATAGATGTAGCATGTCACTTCTTCCGTGTGCTATAGATGTAGCATGTCACTTCTTCCGTGCGCTATAGATGTAGCATGTCACTTCTTCCGTGCGCTATAGATGTAGCATGTCACTTCTTCCATGCGCTATAGATGCAGCATGTCACTTCTTCCATGTGCTATAGATGTAGCATGTCACTTCTTCCGTGCGCTATAGATGTAGCATGTCACTTCTTCCGTGCGCTATAGATGTAGCATGTCACTTCTTCCATGCGCTATAGATGCAGCATGTCACTTCTTCCATGCGCTATAGATGTAGCATGTCACTTCTTCCGTGTGCTATAGATGTAGCATGTCACTTCTTCCATGTGCTATAGATGCAGCATGTCACTTCTTCCATGTGCTATAGATGTAGCATGTCACTTCTTCCATGTGCTATAGATGTAGCATGTCACTTCTTCCATGTGCTATAGATGTAGCATGTCACTTCTTCCATGTGCTATAGATGTAGCATGTCACTTCTTCCATGTGCTATAGATGTAGCATGTCACTTCTTCCATGTGCTATAGATGTAGCATGTCACTTCTTCCATGTGCTATAGATGCAGCATGTCACTTCTTCCATGTGCTATAGATGTAGCATGTCACTTCTTCCATGTGCTATAGATGTAGCATGTCACTTCTTCCGTGCGCTATAGATGTAGCATGTCACTTCTTCCATGCGCTATAGATGCAGCATGTCACTTCTTCCGTGTGCTATAGATGTAGCATGTCACTTTTTCCGTGCGCTATAGATGTAGCATGTCTCTTCTTCCATGTGCTATAGATGTAGCATGTCACTTTTTCCGTGCGCTATAGATGTAGCATGTCACTTCTTCCATGCGCTATAGATGCAGCATGTCACTTCTTCCGTGTGCTATAGATGTAGCATGTCACTTCTTCCGTGCGCTATAGATGTAGCATGTCACTTCTTCCATGCGCTATAGATGCAGCATGTCACTTCTTCCGTGTGCTATAGATGTAGCATGTCACTTTTTCCGTGCGCTATAGATGTAGCATGTCTCTTCTTCCGTGTGCTATAGATGTAGCATGTCACTTTTTCCGTGCGCTATAGATGCAGCATGTCTCTTCTTCCATGTGCTATAGATGTAGCATGTCACTTTTTCCGTGCGCTATAGATGTAGCATGTCACTTCTTCCATGTGCTATAGATGTAGCATGTCACTTCTTCCGTGTGCTATAGATGTAGCATGTCACTTCTTCCATGTGCTATAGATGTAGCATGTCACTTCTTCCGTGCGCTATAGATGCAGCATGTCACTTCTTCCGTGCGCTATGGATGCAGCATGTCACTTCTTCCGTGTGCTATAGATGCAGCATGTCACTTCTTCCGTGCGCTATAGATGCAGCATGTCACTTCTTCCATGCGCTATAGATGTAGCATGTCTCTTCTTCCATGTGCTATAGATGCAGCATGTCACTTCTTCCGTGTGCTATAGATGCAGCATGTCTCTTCTTCCATGCGCTATAGATGCAGCATGTCACTTCTTCCGTGCGCTATGGATGCAGCATGTCACTTCTTCCGTGCGCTATAGATGTAGCATGTCACTTCTTCCGTGCGCTATAGATGTAGCATGTCACTTCTTCCATGTGCTATAGATGCAGCATGTCACTTCTTCCATGTGCTATAGATGTAGCATGTCACTTCTTCCATGTGCTATAGATGTAGCATGTCTCTTCTTCCATGTGCTATAGATGTAGCATGTCACTTCTTCCGTGCGCTATAGATGCAGCATGTCACTTCTTCCATGCGCTATAGATGCAGCATGTCACTTCTTCCATGCGCTATAGATGCAGCATGTCACTTCTTCCATGCGCTATAGATGCAGCATGTCACTTCTTCCATGCGCTATAGATGCAGCATGTCACTTCTTCCATGCGCTATAGATGCAGCATGTCTCTTCTTCCGTGCGCTATAGATGTAGCATGTCACTTCTTCCGTGCGCTATAGATGCAGCATGTCACTTCTTCCATGCGCTATAGATGCAGCATGTCACTTCTTCCATGTGCTATAGATGCAGCATGTCACTTCTTCCATGCGCTATAGATGCAGCATGTCACTTCTTCCATGCGCTATAGATGCAGCATGTCACTTCTTCCATGCGCTATAGATGCAGCATGTCACTTCTTCCGTGCGCTATAGATGTAGCATGTCTCTTCTTCCATGTGCTATAGATGTAGCATGTCACTTCTTCCATGTGCTATAGATGTAGCATGTCACTTCTTCCATGTGCTATAGATGCAGCATGTCACTTCTTACGTGCGCTATAGATGTAGCATGTCACTTCTTCCATGTGCTATAGATGTAGCATGTCACTTCTTCCATGTGCTATAGATGTAGCATGTCACTTCTTACGTGCGCTATAGATGTAGCATGTCACTTCTTCCATGCGCTATAGATGCAGCATGTCACTTCTTCCATGCGCTATAGATGTAGCATGTCACTTCTTCCATGCGCTATAGATGCAGCATGTCACTTCTTCCATGCGCTATAGATGTAGCATGTCACTTCTTCCATGCGCTATAGATGTAGCATGTCACTTCTTCCATGCGCTATAGATGCAGCATGTCACTTCTTCCATGCGCTATAGATGTAGCATGTCACTTCTTCCGTGCGCTATAGATGTAGCATGTCACTTCTTCCATGTGCTATAGATGTAGCATGTCACTTCTTCCGTGTGCTATAGATGCAGCATGTCACTTCTTCCATGCGCTATAGATGCAGCATGTCACTTCTTCCATGTGCTATAGATGTAGCATGTCACTTCTTCCGTGTGCTATAGATGCAGCATGTCACTTCTTCCATGCGCTATAGATGTAGCATGTCACTTCTTCCATGTGCTATAGATGTAGCATGTCACTTCTTCCATGTGCTATAGATGTAGCATGTCACTTCTTCCATGTGCTATAGATGCAGCATGTCACTTCTTCCGTGCGCTATAGATGCAGCATGTCTCTTCTTCCATGTGCTATAGATGCAGCATGTCACTTCTTCCATGTGCTATAGATGTAGCATGTCACTTCTTCCGTGCGCTATAGATGTAGCATGTCACTTCTTCCGTGCGCTATAGATGCAGCATGTCACTTCTTCCGTGCGCTATAGATGTAGCATGTCTCTTCTTCCGTGCGCTATAGATGTAGCATGTCACTTCTTCCATGTGCTATAGATGTAGCATGTCACTTCTTCCATGTGCTATAGATGTAGCATGTCACTTCTTACGTGCGCTATAGATGTAGCATGTCACTTCTTCCATGCGCTATAAATGCAGCATGTCACTTCTTCCGTGTGCTATAGATGTAGCATGTCACTTCTTCCATGCGCTATAGATGTAGCATGTCACTTCTTCCGTGCGCTATAGATGCAGCATGTCACTTCTTCCATGCGCTATAGATGTAGCATGTCACTTCTTCCATGTGCTATAGATGTAGCATGTCACTTCTTCCATGTGCTATAGATGTAGCATGTCACTTCTTCCATGCGCTATAGATGCAGCATGTCACTTCTTCCGTGCGCTATAGATGCAGCATGTCACTTCTTCCATGCGCTATAGATGTAGCATGTCACTTCTTCCATGTGCTATAGATGTAGCATGTCACTTCTTCCATGTGCTATAGATGCAGCATGTCACTTCTTCCATGTGCTATAGATGCAGCATGTCTCTTCTTCCATGTGCTATAGATGTAGCATGTCACTTCTTCCATGTGCTATAGATGCAGCATGTCACTTCTTCCATGTGCTATAGATGCAGCATGTCTCTTCTTCCATGTGCTATAGATGTAGCATGTCACTTCTTCCATGTGCTATAGATGCAGCATGTCACTTCTTCCATGTGCTATAGATGCAGCATGTCACTTCTTCCATGTGCTATAGATGCAGCATGTCACTTCTTCCATGTGCTATAGATGCAGCATGTCACTTCTTCCATGTGCTATAGATGCAGCATGTCACTTCTTCCATGTGCTATAGATGCAGCATGTCACTTCTTCCATGTGCTATAGATGCAGCATGTCACTTCTTCCGTGTGCTATAGATGTAGCATGTCACTTCTTCCATGTGCTATAGATGCAGCATGTCACTTCTTCCATGTGCTATAGATGCAGCATGTCACTTCTTCCATGCGCTATAGATGCAGCATGTCACTTCTTCCATGTGCTATAGATGTAGCATGTCACTTCTTCCATGTGCTATAGATGCAGCATGTCACTTCTTCCATGTGCTATAGATGCAGCATGTCACTTCTTCCATGTGCTATAGATGCAGCATGTCACTTCTTCCATGTGCTATAGATGCAGCATGTCACTTCTTCCATGTGCTATAGATGAAGCATGTCTCTTCTTCCATGTGCTATAGATGCAGCATGTCACTTCTTCCATGCGCTATAGATGCAGCATGTCACTTCTTCCATGTGCTATAGATGTAGCATGTCACTTCTTCCATGTGCTATAGATGCAGCATGTCACTTCTTCCGTGCGCTATAGATGCAGCATGTCACTTCTTCCGTGCGCTATAGATGTAGCATGTCACTTCTTCCGTGCGCTATAGATGTAGCATGTCACTTCTTCCATGTGCTATGGATGCAGCATGTCACTTCTTCCGTGCGCTATAGATGTAGCATGTCACTTCTTCCATGTGCTATAGATGCAGCATGTCACTTCTTCCGTGCGCTATAGATGCAGCATGTCACTTCTTCCGTGCGCTATAGATGTAGCATGTCACTTCTTCCGTGCGCTATAGATGTAGCATGTCACTTCTTCCATGCGCTATAGATGCAGCATGTCACTTCTTCCATGCGCTATAGATGTAGCATGTCACTTCTTCCATGCGCTATAGATGCAGCATGTCACTTCTTCCATGCGCTATAGATGTAGCATGTCACTTCTTCCATGCGCTATAGATGTAGCATGTCACTTCTTCCATGCGCTATAGATGCAGCATGTCACTTCTTCCGTGCGCTATAGATGCAGCATGTCACTTCTTCCATGCGCTATAGATGTAGCATGTCACTTCTTCCATGTGCTATAGATGTAGCATGTCACTTCTTCCATGTGCTATAGATGTAGCATGTCACTTCTTCCATGTGCTATAGATGTAGCATGTCACTTCTTCCATGTGCTATAGATGTAGCATGTCACTTCTTCCATGTGCTATAGATGTAGCATGTCACTTCTTCCATGTGCTATAGATGTAGCATGTCTCTTCTTCCATGTGCTATAGATGTAGCATGTCACTTCTTCCATGTGCTATGGATGCAGCATGTCACTTCTTCCGTGTGCTATAGATGCAGCATGTCACTTCTTCCATGCGCTATAGATGTAGCATGTCACTTCTTCCATGTGCTATAGATGTAGCATGTCACTTCTTCCATGTGCTATAGATGTAGCATGTCACTTCTTCCATGTGCTATAGATGTAGCATGTCACTTCTTCCGTGCGCTATAGATGTAGCATGTCACTTCTTCCGTGTGCTATAGATGTAGCATGTCACTTCTTCCGTGTGCTATAGATGTAGCATGTCACTTCTTCCATGTGCTATAGATGCAGCATGTCACTTCTTCCGTGCGCTATAGATGTAGCATGTCACTTCTTCCGTGTGCTATAGATGTAGCATGTCACTTCTTCCGTGTGCTATAGATGTAGCATGTCACTTCTTCCATGTGCTATAGATGTAGCATGTCACTTCTTCCATGTGCTATAGATGTAGCATGTCACTTCTTCCGTGCGCTATAGATGTAGCATGTCTCTTCTTCCGTGTGCTATAGATGTAGCATGTCACTTCTTCCATGTGCTATAGATGCAGCATGTCACTTCTTCCATGTGCTATAGATGTAGCATGTCTCTTCTTCCGTGTGCTATAGATGTAGCATGTCACTTCTTCCATGTGCTATAGATGTAGCATGTCACTTCTTCCGTGCGCTATAGATGTAGCATGTCTCTTCTTCCGTGTGCTATAGATGTAGCATGTCACTTCTTCCGTGCGCTATAGATGTAGCATGTCTCTTCTTCCGTGTGCTATAGATGTAGCATGTCACTTCTTCCGTGCGCTATAGATGTAGCATGTCTCTTCTTCCGTGTGCTATAGATGTAGCATGTCACTTCTTCCGTGCGCTATAGATGTAGCATGTCTCTTCTTCCGTGCGCTATAGATGCAGCATGTCACTTCTTCCGTGCGCTATAGATGCAGCATGTCTCTTCTTCCGTGTGCTATAGATGTAGCATGTCACTTCTTCCGTGCGCTATAGATGTAGCATGTCTCTTCTTCCGTGTGCTATAGATGCAGCATGTCACTTCTTCCATGCGCTATAGATGCAGCATGTCACTTCTTCCATGTGCTATAGATGCAGCATGTCACTTCTTCCATGTGCTATAGATGCAGCATGTCACTTCTTCCGTGCGCTATAGATGCAGCATGTCACTTCTTCCGTGCGCTATAGATGCAGCATGTCACTTCTTCCATGTGCTATAGATGCAGCATGTCACTTCTTCCATGCGCTATAGATGCAGCATGTCACTTCTTCCATGCGCTATAGATGTAGCATGTCACTTCTTCCGTGCGCTATAGATGCAGCATGTCACTTCTTCCATGCGCTATAGATGCAGCATGTCACTTCTTCCATGCGCTATAGATGCAGCATGTCACTTCTTCCATGTGCTATAGATGTAGCATGTCACTTCTTCCGTGCGCTATAGATGTAGCATGTCACTTCTTCCGTGTGCTATAGATGTAGCATGTCACTTCTTCCGTGCGCTATAGATGTAGCATGTCACATCTTCCGTGTGCTATAGATGCAGCATGTCTCTTCTTCCATGCGCTATAGATGTAGCATGTCACTTCTTCCATGTGCTATAGATGTAGCATGTCACTTCTTCCATGTGCTATAGATGTAGCATGTCACTTCTTCCATGTGCTATAGATGTAGCATGTCACTTCTTCCATGCGCTATAGATGCAGCATGTCACTTCTTCCGTGTGCTATAGATGTAGCATGTCACTTCTTCCATGTGCTATAGATGTAGCATGTCACTTCTTCCATGTGCTATAGATGCAGCATGTCACTTCTTCCGTGTGCTATAGATGTAGCATGTCACTTCTTCCATGCGCTATAGATGCAGCATGTCACTTCTTCCATGTGCTATAGATGTAGCATGTCACTTCTTCCATGTGCTATAGATGTAGCATGTCACTTCTTCCATGTGCTATAGATGCAGCATGTCACTTCTTCCGTGTGCTATAGATGTAGCATGTCACTTCTTCCATGTGCTATAGATGCAGCATGTCACTTCTTCCGTGCGCTATAGATGCAGCATGTCACTTCTTCCATGCGCTATAGATGCAGCATGTCACTTCTTCCATGCGCTATAGATGTAGCATGTCACTTCTTCCGTGCGCTATAGATGCAGCATGTCACTTCTTCCATGTGCTATAGATGCAGCATGTCACTTCTTCCATGTGCTATAGATGCAGCATGTCACTTCTTCCGTGTGCTATAGATGTAGCATGTCACTTCTTCCATGCGCTATAGATGTAGCATGTCACTTCTTCCATGCGCTATAGATGCAGCATGTCACTTCTTCCATGCGCTATAGATGTAGCATGTCACTTCTTCCGTGTGCTATAGATGTAGCATATCACTTCTTCCATGCGCTATAGATGTAGCATGTCACTTCTTCCGTGCGCTATAGATGTAGCATGTCACTTCTTCCATGCGCTATAGATGTAGCATGTCACTTCTTCCATGTGCTATAGATGTAGCATGTCACTTCTTCCGTGTGCTATAGATGTAGCATGTCACTTCTCCCGTGTGCTATAGATGTAGCATGTCACTTCTTCCGTGTGCTATAGATGCAGCATGTCACTTCTTCCGTGTGCTATAGATGTAGCATGTCACTTCTCCCGTGCGCTATAGATGTAGCATGTCACTTCTTCCATGCGCTATAGATGCAGCATGTCTCTTCTTCCGTGTGCTATAGATGCAGCATGTCACTTCTTCCATGTGCTATAGATGCAGCATGTCACTTCTTCCATGTGCTATAGATGTAGCATGTCACTTCTTCCGTGTGCTATAGATGTAGCATGTCACTTCTTCCGTGCGCTATAGATGCAGCATGTCTCTTCTTCCGTGTGCTATAGATGCAGCATGTCACTTCTTCCGTGTGCTATAGATGTAGCATGTCACTTCTTCCGTGTGCTATAGATGTAGCATGTCACTTCTTCCATGCGCTATAGATGCAGCATGTCACTTCTTCCGTGCGCTATAGATGTAGCATGTCACTTCTTCCGTGTGCTATAGATGTAGCATGTCACTTCTTCCGTGCGCTATAGATGTAGCATGTCACTTCTTCCATGTGCTATAGATGTAGCATGTCACTTCTTCCGTGTGCTATAGATGTAGCATGTCACTTCTTCCGTGCGCTATAGATGTAGCATGTCACTTCTTCCGTGCGCTATAGATGTAGCATGTCACTTCTTCCATGTGCTATAGATGCAGCATGTCACTTCTTCCATGTGCTATAGATGTAGCATGTCACTTCTTCCATGTGCTATAGATGTAGCATGTCACTTCTTCCGTGCGCTATAGATGTAGCATGTCACTTCTTCCATGTGCTATAGATGCAGCATGTCACTTCTTCCATGTGCTATAGATGCAGCATGTCACTTCTTCCGTGCGCTATAGATGTAGCATGTCACTTCTTCCGTGCGCTATAGATGCAGCATGTCACTTCTTCCGTGCGCTATAGATGTAGCATGTCACTTCTTCCGTGCGCTATAGATGTAGCATGTCACTTCTTCCATGTGCTATAGATGTAGCATGTCACTTCTCCCGTGCGCTATAGATGCAGCATGACACTTCTTCCATGTGCTATAGATGCAGCATGTCACTTCTTCCGTGTGCTATAGATGCAGCATGTCACTTCTTCCGTGTGCTATAGATGCAGCATGTCACTTCTTCCGTGTGCTATAGATGTAGCATGTCACTTCTTCCATGTGCTATAGATGCAGCATGTCACTTCTTCCATGTGCTATAGATGCAGCATGTCACTTCTTCCGTGCGCTATAGATGTAGCATGTCACTTCTTCCGTGCGCTATAGATGCAGCATGTCACTTCTTCCGTGTGCTATAGATGTAGCATGTCACTTCTTCCATGTGCTATAGATGCAGCATGTCACTTCTTCCGTGCGCTATAGATGCAGCATGTCACTTCTTCCATGCGCTATAGATACAGCATGTCACTTCTTCCGTGTGCTATAGATGTAGCATGTCACTTCTTCCGTGTGCTATAGATGTAGCATGTCACTTCTTCCGTGCGCTATAGATGTAGCATGTCACTTCTTCCATGTGCTATAGATGTAGCATGTCACTTCTTCCATGTGCTATAGATGCAGCATGTCACTTCTTCCGTGCGCTATAGATGTAGCATGTCACTTCTTCCATGTGCTATAGATGCAGCATGTCACTTCTTCCATGCGCTATAGATGTAGCATGTCACTTCTTCCATGCGCTATAGATGTAGCATGTCACTTCTCCCGTGCGCTATAGATGCAGCATGTCACTTCTTCCGTGCGCTATAGATGTAGCATGTCACTTCTTCCGTGCGCTATAGATGCAGCATGTCACTTCTTCCGTGCGCTATAGATGCAGCATGTCTCTTCTTCCATGCGCTATAGATGCAGCATGTCTCTTCTTCCGTGCGCTATAGATGCAGCATGTCTCTTCTTCCGTGCGCTATAGATGCAGCATGTCTCTTCTTCCGTGTGCTATAGATGCAGCATGTCACTTCTTCCGTGTGCTATAGATGTAGCATGTCACTTCTTCCATGCGCTATAGATGTAGCATGTCTCTTCTTCCATGTGCTATAGATGCAGCATGTCACTTCTTCCGTGTGCTATAGATGCAGCATGTCACTTCTTCCATGTGCTATAGATGTAGCATGTCACTTCTTCCGTGCGCTATAGATGTAGCATGTCTCTTCTTCCATGCGCTATAGATGCAGCATGTCACTTCTTCCGTGTGCTATAGATGCAGCATGTCACTTCTTCCATGTGCTATAGATGTAGCATGTCACTTCTTCCGTGCGCTATAGATGTAGCATGTCACTTCTTCCATGTGCTATAGATGTAGCATGTCACTTCTTCCATGTGCTATAGATGCAGCATGTCACTTCTTCCGTGCGCTATAGATGTAGCATGTCACTTCTTCCGTGTGCTATAGATGTAGCATGTCACTTCTTCCATGTGCTATAGATGCAGCATGTCACTTCTTCCGTGCGCTATAGATGTAGCATGTCACTTCTTCCGTGTGCTATAGATGTAGCATGTCACTTCTTCCGTGTGCTATAGATGTAGCATGTCTCTTCTTCCATGCGCTATAGATGTAGCATGTCACTTCTTCCATGTGCTATAGATGCAGCATGTCACTTCTTCCATGCGCTATAGATGTAGCATGTCTCTTCTTCCATGCGCTATAGATGTAGCATGTCACTTCTTCCGTGTGCTATAGATGTAGCATGTCACTTCTTCCATGTGCTATAGATGTAGCATGTCACTTCTCCCGTGTGCTATAGATGTAGCATGTCACTTCTCCCGTGTGCTATAGATGTAGCATGTCACTTCTTCCATGTGCTATAGATGTAGCATGTCACTTCTCCCGTGTGCTATAGATGTAGCATGTCACTTCTTCCATGTGCTATAGATGTAGCATGTCACTTCTTCCATGTGCTATAGATGTAGCATGTCACTTCTTCCATGTGCTATAGATGTAGCATGTCACTTCTCCCGTGTGCTATAGATGTAGCATGTCACTTCTTCCGTGTGCTATAGATGTAGCATGTCACTTCTTCCATGTGCTATAGATGTAGCATGTCACTTCTTCCATGTGCTATAGATGCAGCATGTCACTTCTTCCGTGTGCTATAGATGTAGCATGTCACTTCTTCCATGTGCTATAGATGTAGCATGTCACTTCTTCCATGTGCTATAGATGCAGCATGTCACTTCTTCCATGTGCTATAGATGCAGCATGTCACTTCTTCCATGCGCTATAGATGCAGCATGTCACTTCTTCCATGTGCTATAGATGTAGCATGTCACTTCTTCCGTGCGCTATAGATGCAGCATGTCACTTCTTCCATGTGCTATAGATGTAGCATGTCACTTCTTCCGTGCGCTATAGATGTAGCATGTCTCTTCTTCCATGCGCTATAGATGCAGCATGTCACTTCTTCCATGTGCTATAGATGTAGCATGTCACTTCTTCCGTGCGCTATAGATGCAGCATGTCACTTCTTCCATGCGCTATAGATGCAGCATGTCACTTCTTCCATGTGCTATAGATGTAGCATGTCACTTCTTCCGTGCGCTATAGATGCAGCATGTCACTTCTTCCATGTGCTATAGATGTAGCATGTCACTTCTTCCGTGCGCTATAGATGCAGCATGTCACTTCTTCCATGTGCTATAGATGTAGCATGTCACTTCTTCCGTGTGCTATAGATGTAGCATGTCTCTTCTTCCATGCGCTATAGATGTAGCATGTCACTTCTTCCATGTGCTATAGATGTAGCATGTCTCTTCTTCCGTGCGCTATAGATGTAGCATGTCTCTTCTTCCATGCGCTATAGATGTAGCATGTCACTTCTTCCGTGCGCTATAGATGCAGCATGTCACTTCTTCCGTGTGCTATAGATGCAGCATGTCACTTCTTCCGTGTGCTATAGATGTAGCATGTCACTTCTTCCGTGTGCTATAGATGTAGCATGTCACTTCTTCCGTGCGCTATAGATGCAGCATGTCTCTTCTTCCATGTGCTATAGATGCAGCATGTCACTTCTTCCGTGTGCTATAGATGTAGCATGTCACTTCTTCCGTGCGCTATAGATGCAGCATGTCTCTTCTTCCATGTGCTATAGATGCAGCATGTCTCTTCTTCCATGTGCTATAGATGCAGCATGTCTCTTCTTCCATGTGCTATAGATGCAGCATGTCACTTCTTCCGTGTGCTATAGATGTAGCATGTCACTTCTTCCGTGCGCTATAGATGTAGCATGTCACTTCTTCCATGTGCTATAGATGTAGCATGTCACTTCTTCCGTGCGCTATAGATGCAGCATGTCACTTCTTCCGTGCGCTATAGATGCAGCATGTCTCTTCTTCCATGTGCTATAGATGTAGCATGTCACTTCTTCCGTGCGCTATAGATGTAGCATGTCACTTCTTCCATGTGCTATAGATGTAGCATGTCACTTCTTCCATGTGCTATAGATGCAGCATGTCACTTCTTCCGTGTGCTATAGATGTAGCATGTCACTTCTTCCATGTGCTATAGATGTAGCATGTCACTTCTTCCATGTGCTATAGATGCAGCATGTCACTTCTTCCATGCGCTATATATGTAGCATGTCACTTCTTCCGTGTGCTATAGATGTAGCATGTCTCTTCTTCCATGCGCTATAGATGTAGCATGTCACTTCTTCCATGTGCTATAGATGTAGCATGTCTCTTCTTCCGTGCGCTATAGATGTAGCATGTCTCTTCTTCCATGCGCTATAGATGTAGCATGTCACTTCTTCCGTGCGCTATAGATGCAGCATGTCACTTCTTCCGTGTGCTATAGATGCAGCATGTCACTTCTTCCGTGTGCTATAGATGTAGCATGTCACTTCTTCCGTGT
Source organism: Anomaloglossus baeobatrachus (assembly GCF_048569485.1). NCBI lineage: Eukaryota > Metazoa > Chordata > Amphibia > Anura > Aromobatidae > Anomaloglossus > Anomaloglossus baeobatrachus. The sequence continues at coordinate 3,390,196 of NC_134359.1, read as the reverse complement.
GCTATAGATGTAGCATGTCACTTCTTCCGTGCGCTATAGATGCAGCATGTCTCTTCTTCCATGTGCTATAGATGCAGCATGTCACTTCTTCCATGTGCTATAGATGCAGCATGTCACTTCTTCCGTGCGCTATAGATGTAGCATGTCACTTCTTCCATGTGCTATAGATGCAGCATGTCACTTCTTCCGTGTGCTATAGATGTAGCATGTCACTTCTTCCATGTGCTATAGATGTAGCATGTCTCTTCTTCCGTGCGCTATAGATGTAGCATGTCACTTCTTCCATGTGCTATAGATGCAGCATGTCACTTCTTCCGTGTGCTATAGATGTAGCATGTCTCTTCTTCCATGTGCTATAGATGTAGCATGTCACTTCTTCCGTGTGCTATAGATGCAGCATGTCACTTCTTCCGTGTGCTATAGATGTAGCATGTCTCTTCTTCCATGCGCTATAGATGTAGCATGTCACTTCTTCCATGTGCTATAGATGTAGCATGTCACTTCTTCCGTGTGCTATAGATGTAGCATGTCTCTTCTTCCATGCGCTATAGATGTAGCATGTCACTTCTTCCGTGTGCTATAGATGTAGCATGTCACTTCTTCCATGCGCTATAGATGTAGCATGTCACTTCTTCCATGTGCTATAGATGCAGCATGTCACTTCTTCCGTGCGCTATAGATGCAGCATGTCACTTCTTCCGTGTGCTATAGATGTAGCATGTCACTTCTTCCGTGTGCTATAGATGTAGCATGTCACTTCTTCCGTGCGCTATAGATGCAGCATGTCACTTCTTCCGTGTGCTATAGATGCAGCATGTCACTTCTTCCGTGTGCTATAGATGTAGCATGTCACTTCTTCCATGTGCTATAGATGTAGCATGTCTCTTCTTCCGTGCGCTATAGATGTAGCATGTCTCTTCTTCCATGTGCTATAGATGTAGCATGTCACTTCTTCCATGTGCTATAGATGCAGCATGTCACTTCTCCCGTGCGCTATAGATGCAGCATGTCACTTCTTCCGTGTGCTATAGATGCAGCATGTCACTTCTTCCGTGTGCTATAGATGTAGCATGTCTCTTCTTCCATGCGCTATAGATGTAGCATGTCACTTCTTCCATGTGCTATAGATGTAGCATGTCACTTCTTCCGTGTGCTATAGATGTAGCATGTCTCTTCTTCCATGCGCTATAGATGTAGCATGTCACTTCTTCCGTGCGCTATAGATGCAGCATGTCACTTCTTCCGTGCGCTATAGATGCAGCATGTCACTTCTTCCATGTGCTATAGATGTAGCATGTCACTTCTTCCATGCGCTATAGATGTAGCATGTCACTTCTTCCGTGTGCTATAGATGTAGCATGTCACTTCTTCCATGCGCTATAGATGTAGCATGTCACTTCTTCCATGTGCTATAGATGTAGCATGTCACTTCTTCCATGTGCTATGGATGCAGCATGTCACTTCTTCCGTGTGCTATAGATGTAGCATGTCTCTTCTTCCATGTGCTATAGATGTAGCATGTCACTTCTTCCGTGCGCTATAGATGCAGCATGTCACTTCTTCCGTGCGCTATAGATGCAGCATGTCACTTCTTCCATGTGCTATAGATGTAGCATGTCACTTCTTCCATGCGCTATAGATGTAGCATGTCACTTCTTCCGTGTGCTATAGATGTAGCATGTCACTTCTTCCATGCGCTATAGATGTAGCATGTCACTTCTTCCATGTGCTATAGATGTAGCATGTCACTTCTTCCATGTGCTATGGATGCAGCATGTCACTTCTTCCGTGCGCTATAGATGCAGCTGGTCACTTCTCCCGTGCGCTATAGATGTAGCATGTCACTTCTTCCGTGCGCTATAGATGTAGCATGTCACTTCTTCCATGTGCTATAGATGTAGCATGTCACTTCTTCCGTGCGCTATAGATGCAGCATGTCACTTCTTCCATGTGCTATGGATGCAGCATGTCACTTCTTCCGTGCGCTATAGATGTAGCATGTCACTTCTTCCATGTGCTATAGATGTAGCATGTCACTTCTTCCATGTGCTATAGATGCAGCATGTCACTTCTTCCGTGCGCTATAGATGCAGCATGTCACTTCTTCCATGCGCTATAGATGTAGCATGTCACTTCTTCCATGCGCTATAGATGTAGCATGTCACTTCTTCCATGTGCTATAGATGTAGCATGTCACTTCTTCCATGTGCTATAGATGCAGCATGTCACTTCTTCCATGCGCTATAGATGTAGCATGTCACTTCTTCCATGCGCTATAGATGTAGCATGTCTCTTCTTCCATGCGCTATAGATGTAGCATGTCACTTCTTCCATGTGCTATAGATGTAGCATGTCACTTCTTCCATGTGCTATAGATGCAGCATGTCACTTCTTCCGTGCGCTATAGATGTAGCATGTCACTTCTTCCATGCGCTATAGATGCAGCATGTCACTTCTTCCATGTGCTATAGATGTAGCATGTCACTTCTTCCGTGCGCTATAGATGTAGCATGTCACTTCTTCCATGCGCTATAGATGTAGCATGTCACTTCTTCCGTGCGCTATAGATGCAGCATGTCACTTCTTCCATGCGCTATAGATGTAGCATGTCACTTCTTCCGTGCGCTATAGATGCAGCATGTCACTTCTTCCATGTGCTATAGATGCAGCATGTCACTTCTTCCATGCGCTATAGATGCAGCATGTCACTTCTCCCGTGCGCTTTGGATGCAGCATGTCACTTCTTCCATGCGCTATAGATGTAGCATGTCACTTCTTCCGTGCGCTATAGATGTAGCATGTCTCTTCTTCCATGCGCTATAGATGTAGCATGTCACTTCTTCCATGCGCTATAGATGTAGCATGTCACTTCTTCCGTGCGCTTTGGATGCAGCATGTCACTTCTTCCATGCGCTATAGATGTAGCATGTCACTTCTTCCGTGCGCTTTGGATGCAGCATGTCACTTCTTCCATGTGCTATAGATGTAGCATGTCTTTTCTTCCGTGCGCTTTGGATGTAGCATGTCACTTCTTCCGTGCGCTATAGATGTAGCATGTCTCTTCTTCCATGCGCTATAGATGTAGCATGTCTCTTCTTCCATGCGCTATAGATGTAGCATGTCACTTCTCCCGTGTGCTATAGATGTAGCATGTCTCTTCTTCCATGTGCTATAGATGCAGCATGTCACTTCTTCCATGCGCTATAGATGCAGCATGTCACTTCTCCCGTGCGCTATGGATGCAGCATGTCACTTCTTCCGTGCGCTATAGATGCAGCATGTCACTTCTTCCGTGCGCTATGGATGCAGCATGTCACTTCTTCCGTGCGCTATAGATGCAGCATGTCACTTCTCCCGTGTGCTATGGATGCAGCATGTCACTTCTTCCGTGCGCTATGGATGCAGCATGTCACTTCTTCCGTGCGCTATAGATGCAGCATGTCACTTCTCCCGTGTGCTATGGATGCAGCATGTCACTTCTCCCGTGCGCTATGGATGCAGCATGTCACTTCTTCCGTGCGCTATAGATGCAGCATGTCACTTCTCCCGTGTGCTATGGATGCAGCATGTCACTTCTTCCGTGCGCTATAGATGCAGCATGTCACTTCTTCCGTGCGCTATAGATGCAGCATGTCACTTCTTCCGTGCGCTATAGATGTAGCATGTCACTTCTTCCGTGCGCTATAGATGCAGCATGTCTCTTCTTCCATGTGCTATAGATGTAGCATGTCACTTCTTCCGTGCGCTATAGATGTAGCATGTCTCTTCTTCCGTGCGCTATAGATGTAGCATGTCACTTCTTCCGTGTGCTATAGATGTAGCATGTCACTTCTTCCGTGTGCTATAGATGCAGCATGTCTCTTCTTCCGTGTGCTATAGATGTAGCATGTCTCTTCTTCCGTGTGCTATAGATGCAGCATGTCTCTTCTTCCGTGTGCTATAGATGCAGCATGTCATTTCTTCCATGCGCTATAGATGCAGCATGTCACTTCTTCCGTGTGCTATAGATGTAGCATGTCACTTCTTCCGTGTGCTATAGATGTAGCATGTCACTTCTTCCGTGTGCTATAGATGTAGCATGTCTCTTCTTCCGTGCGCTATAGATGTAGCATGTCACTTCTTCCGTGTGCTATAGATGTAGCATGTCACTTCTTCCGTGTGCTATAGATGTAGCATGTCACTTCTTCCGTGCGCTATAGATGCAGCATGTCTCTTTTTCCGTGTGCTATAGATGCAGCATGTCTCTTCTTCCGTGCGCTATAGATGTAGCATGTCACTTCTTCCGTGTGCTATAGATGTAGCATGTCACTTCTTCCGTACACTTTGGATGCAGCATGTCACTTCTTCCGTGTGCTATAGATGCAGCATGTCACTTCTTCCATGTGCTATAGATGCAGCATGTCACTTCTTCCGTGCGCTATAGATGCAGCATGTCACTTCTTCCATGTGCTATAGATGTAGCATGTCTCTTCTTCCGTGCGCTATAGATGCAGCATGTCACTTCTTCCATGTGCTATAGATGTAGCATGTCTCTTCTTCCGTGCGCTATAGATGCAGCATGTCACTTCTTCCGTGTGCTATAGATGTAGCATGTCACTTCTTCCGTGCGCTATAGATGTAGCATGTCACTTCTTCCGTGCGCTATAGATGCAGCATGTCACTTCTTCCGTGCGCTATAGATGCAGCATGTCACTTCTTCCATGTGCTATAGATGCAGCATGTCACTTCTTCCATGCGCTATAGATGCAGCATGTCACTTCTTCCGTGCGCTATAGATGCAGCATGTCACTTCTTCCGTGCGCTATAGATGTAGCATGTCACTTCTTCCGTGTGCTATAGATGTAGCATGTCTCTTCTTCCATGCGCTATAGATGCAGCATGTCACTTCTTCCGTGTGCTATAGATGTAGCATGTCTCTTCTTCCGTGTGCTATAGATGTAGCATGTCTCTTCTTCCGTGCGCTATAGATGCAGCATGTCACTTCTTCCGTGCACTATAGATGCAGCATGTCACTTCTTCCATGTGCTATAGATGTAGCATGTCTCTTCTTCCGTGCGCTATGGATGCAGCATGTCACTTCTTCCGTGTGCTATAGATGTAGCATGTCACTTCTTCCATGCGCTATAGATGTAGCATGTCACTTCTTCCGTGTGCTATAGATGTAGCATGTCACTTCTTCCGTGTGCTATAGATGCAGCATGTCACTTCTTCCGTGCGCTATAGATGTAGCATGTCACTTCTTCCATGTGCTATAGATGCAGCATGTCACTTCTTCCATGTGCTATAGATGCAGCATGTCACTTCTTCCATGTGCTATAGATGCAGCATGTCACTTCTTCCGTGCGCTATAGATGCAGCATGTCACTTCTTCCGTGCGCTATAGATGCAGCATGTCACTTCTTCCATGTGCTATAGATGCAGCATGTCACTTCTTCCATGCGCTATAGATGTAGCATGTCACTTCTTCCATGTGCTATAGATGCAGCATGTCACTTCTTCCATGTGCTATAGATGTAGCATGTCACTTCTTCCATGTGCTATAGATGCAGCATGTCACTTCTTCCATGTGCTATAGATGTAGCATGTCACTTCTTCCGTGCGCTATAGATGCAGCATGTCACTTCTTCCGTGCGCTATAGATGCAGCATGTCACTTCTTCCGTGTGCTATAGATGCAGCATGTCACTTCTTCCGTGCGCTATAGATGTAGCATGTCACTTCTTCCGTGTGCTATAGATTTAGCATGTCTCTTCTTCCGTGCGCTATGGATGCAGCATGTCACTTCTTCCGTGCGCTATAGATGCAGCATGTCACTTCTTCCATGTGCTATAGATGTAGCATGTCTCTTCTTCCGTGCGCTATGGATGCAGCATGTCACTTCTTCCGTGTGCTATAGATGCAGCATGTCACTTCTTCCATGTGCTATAGATGCAGCATGTCACTTCTTCCATGCGCTATAGATGTAGCATGTCTCTTCTTCCATGCGCTATAGATGTAGCATGTCACTTCTTCCATGCGCTATAGATATAGCATGTCACTTCTTCCATGTGCTATAGATGTAGCATGTCACTTCTTCCATGTGCTATAGATGTAGCATGTCACTTCTTCCATGTGCTATAGATGTAGCATGTCACTTCTTCCGTGTGCTATAGATGTAGCATGTCACTTCTTCCGTGTGCTATAGATGTAGCATGTCACTTCTTCCATGTGCTATAGATGTAGCATGTCACTTCTTCCATGTGCTATAGATGCAGCATGTCACTTCTTCCGTGCGCTATAGATGCAGCATGTCACTTCTTCCGTGTGCTATAGATGCAGCATGTCACTTCTTCCGTGCGCTATAGATGCAGCATGTCACTTCTTCCATGTGCTATAGATGCAGCATGTCACTTCTTCCGTGCGCTATAGATGCAGCATGTCACTTCTTCCGTGCGCTATAGATGCAGCATGTCACTTCTTCCGTGCGCTATAGATGCAGCATGTCACTTCTTCCATGTGCTATAGATGCAGCATGTCACTTCTTCCGTGCGCTATAGATGCAGCATGTCACTTCTTCCGTGTGCTATAGATGCAGCATGTCACTTCTTCCGTGTGCTATAGATGTAGCATGTCACTTCTTCCATGTGCTATAGATGCAGCATGTCACTTCTTCCGTGCGCTATAGATGCAGCATGTCACTTCTTCCATGTGCTATAGATGTAGCATGTCTCTTCTTCCGTGCGCTATGGATGCAGCATGTCACTTCTTCCGTGCGCTATAGATGCAGCATGTCACTTCTTCCGTGTGCTATAGATGTAGCATGTCACTTCTTCCGTGCGCTATAGATGTAGCATGTCACTTCTTCCGTGCGCTATAGATGCAGCATGTCACTTCTTCCGTGCGCTATAGATGCAGCATGTCACTTCTTCCATGTGCTATAGATGCAGCATGTCACTTCTTCCGTGCGCTATAGATGCAGCATGTCACTTCTTCCATGCGCTATAGATGCAGCATGTCACTTCTTCCGTGCGCTATAGATGCAGCATGTCACTTCTTCCATGCGCTATAGATGCAGCATGTCACTTCTTCCGTGCGCTATAGATGCAGCATGTCACTTCTTCCATGCGCTATAGATGCAGCATGTCACTTCTTCCGTGCGCTATAGATGCAGCATGTCACTTCTTCCGTGCGCTATAGATGTAGCATGTCACTTCTTCCGTGTGCTATAGATGTAGCATGTCTCTTCTTCCATGCGCTATAGATGCAGCATGTCACTTCTTCCGTGTGCTATAGATGTAGCATGTCTCTTCTTCCGTGTGCTATAGATGTAGCATGTCTCTTCTTCCGTGCGCTATAGATGCAGCATGTCACTTCTTCCGTGCACTATAGATGCAGCATGTCACTTCTTCCATGTGCTATAGATGTAGCATGTCTCTTCTTCCGTGCGCTATAGATGTAGCATGTCACTTCTTCCATGTGCTATAGATGTAGCATGTCACTTCTTCCATGTGCTATAGATGTAGCATGTCACTTCTTCCATGTGCTATAGATGCAGCATGTCACTTCTTCCGTGCGCTATAGATGTAGCATGTCACTTCTTCCGTGTGCTATAGATGTAGCATGTCACTTCTTCCATGTGCTATAGATGCAGCATGTCACTTCTTCCATGTGCTATAGATGTAGCATGTCACTTCTTCCATGTGCTATAGATGTAGCATGTCACTTCTTCCGTGTGCTATAGATGTAGCATGTCACTTCTTCCGTGTGCTATAGATGTAGCATGTCACTTCTTCCATGTGCTATAGATGCAGCATGTCACTTCTTCCATGTGCTATAGATGTAGCATGTCACTTCTTCCATGTGCTATAGATGTAGCATGTCACTTCTTCCATGTGCTATAGATGTAGCATGTCACTTCTTCCGTGCGCTATAGATGTAGCATGTCACTTCTTCCGTGCGCTATAGATGTAGCATGTCACTTCTTCCATGTGCTATAGATGCAGCATGTCACTTCTTCCGTGTGCTATAGATGTAGCATGTCACTTCTTCCATGTGCTATAGATGTAGCATGTCACTTCTTCCATGTGCTATAGATGCAGCATGTCACTTCTTCCATGTGCTATAGATGCAGCATGTCACTTCTTCCATGTGCTATAGATGCAGCATGTCACTTCTTCCGTGCGCTATAGATGCAGCATGTCACTTCTTCCGTGTGCTATAGATGTAGCATGTCACTTCTTCCATGTGCTATAGATGCAGCATGTCACTTCTTCCATGTGCTATAGATGTAGCATGTCACTTCTTCCATGTGCTATAGATGCAGCATGTCACTTCTTCCATGTGCTATAGATGCAGCATGTCACTTCTTCCGTGCGCTATAGATGCAGCATGTCACTTCTTCCATGTGCTATAGATGTAGCATGTCACTTCTTCCATGTGCTATAGATGCAGCATGTCACTTCTTCCATGTGCTATAGATGTAGCATGTCACTTCTTCCATGTGCTATAGATGTAGCATGTCACTTCTTCCATGTGCTATAGATGCAGCATGTCACTTCTTCCATGTGCTATAGATGTAGCATGTCACTTCTTCCATGTGCTATAGATGCAGCATGTCACTTCTTCCATGTGCTATAGATGCAGCATGTCACTTCTTCCATGTGCTATAGATGCAGCATGTCACTTCTTCCGTGCGCTATAGATGTAGCATGTCACTTCTTCCATGTGCTATAGATGTAGCATGTCACTTCTTCCATGTGCTATAGATGCAGCATGTCACTTCTTCCGTGTGCTATAGATGCAGCATGTCACTTCTTCCATGTGCTATAGATGCAGCATGTCACTTCTTCCGTGCGCTATAGATGTAGCATGTCACTTCTTCCATGTGCTATAGATGTAGCATGTCACTTCTTCCATGTGCTATAGATGCAGCATGTCACTTCTTCCATGTGCTATAGATGCAGCATGTCACTTCTTCCATGTGCTATAGATGCAGCATGTCACTTCTTCCATGTGCTATAGATGTAGCATGTCACTTCTTCCATGTGCTATAGATGCAGCATGTCACTTCTTCCATGTGCTATAGATGCAGCATGTCACTTCTTCCATGCGCTATAGATGCAGCATGTCACTTCTTCCGTGCGCTATAGATGTAGCATGTCACTTCTTCCATGTGCTATAGATGTAGCATGTCACTTCTTCCGTGCGCTATAGATGTAGCATGTCACTTCTTCCATGTGCTATAGATGCAGCATGTCACTTCTTCCGTGCGCTATAGATGTAGCATGTCACTTCTTCCATGTGCTATAGATGTAGCATGTCACTTCTTCCATGTGCTATAGATGCAGCATGTCACTTCTTCCATGTGCTATAGATGCAGCATGTCACTTCTTCCATGCGCTATAGATGCAGCATGTCACTTCTTCCGTGTGCTATAGATGTAGCATGTCTCTTCTTCCGTGCGCTATAGATGCAGCATGTCACTTCTTCCATGTGCTATAGATGTAGCATGTCACTTCTTCCATGCGCTATAGATGTAGCATGTCACTTCTTCCATGCGCTATAGATGTAGCATGTCACTTCTTCCGTGCGCTATAGATGTAGCATGTCACTTCTTCCATGTGCTATGGATGTAGCATGTCACTTCTTCCATGTGCTATGGATGTAGCATGTCACTTCTTCCATGCGCTATAGATGTAGCATGTCACTTCTTCCATGCGCTATAGATGTAGCATGTCACTTCTTCCGTGCGCTATAGATGTAGCATGTCACTTCTTCCATGTGCTATAGATGCAGCATGTCACTTCTTCCGTGTGCTATAGATGCAGCATGTCTCTTCTTCCATGTGCTATGGATGTAGCATGTCACTTCTTCCATGCGCTATAGATGTAGCATGTCACTTCTTCCATGTGCTATAGATGCAGCATGTCACTTCTTCCATGTGCTATAGATGCAGCATGTCACTTCTTCCATGTGCTATAGATGCAGCATGTCACTTCTTCCGTGTGCTATAGATGCAGCATGTCACTTCTTCCGTGCGCTATAGATGCAGCATGTCACTTCTTCCGTGTGCTATAGATGTAGCATGTCACTTCTTCCATGTGCTATAGATGTAGCATGTCACTTCTTCCGTGCGCTATAGATGCAGCATGTCACTTCTTCCGTGTGCTATAGATGTAGCATGTCACTTCTTCCGTGCGCTATAGATGTAGCATGTCACTTCTTCCGTGCGCTATAGATGCAGCATGTCACTTCTTCCGTGTGCTATAGATGTAGCATGTCACTTCTTCCATGTGCTATAGATGTAGCATGTCACTTCTTCCATGTGCTATAGATGCAGCATGTCACTTCTTCCGTGTGCTATAGATGCAGCATGTCACTTCTTCCGTGCGCTATAGATGTAGCATGTCACTTCTTCCATGTGCTATAGATGCAGCATGTCACTTCTTCCGTGCGCTATAGATGTAGCATGTCACTTCTTCCATGTGCTATAGATGTAGCATGTCACTTCTTCCATGTGCTATAGATGTAGCATGTCACTTCTTCCATGTGCTATAGATGTAGCATGTCACTTCTTCCATGTGCTATAGATGCAGCATGTCACTTCTTCCATGTGCTATAGATGCAGCATGTCACTTCTTCCATGTGCTATAGATGCAGCATGTCACTTCTTCCGTGCGCTATAGATGTAGCATGTCACTTCTTCCATGTGCTATAGATGTAGCATGTCACTTCTTCCATGTGCTATAGATGCAGCATGTCACTTCTTCCATGTGCTATAGATGCAGCATGTCACTTCTTCCATGCGCTATAGATGCAGCATGTCACTTCTTCCGTGCGCTATAGATGTAGCATGTCACTTCTTCCATGTGCTATAGATGTAGCATGTCACTTCTTCCGTGCGCTATAGATGTAGCATGTCACTTCTTCCATGTGCTATAGATGCAGCATGTCACTTCTTCCGTGCGCTATAGATGTAGCATGTCACTTCTTCCATGTGCTATAGATGTAGCATGTCACTTCTTCCATGTGCTATAGATGCAGCATGTCACTTCTTCCGTGCGCTATAGATGTAGCATGTCACTTCTTCCATGTGCTATAGATGCAGCATGTCACTTCTTCCGTGCGCTATAGATGTAGCATGTCACTTCTTCCATGTGCTATAGATGTAGCATGTCACTTCTTCCGTGCGCTATAGATGTAGCATGTCACTTCTTCCATGTGCTATAGATGCAGCATGTCACTTCTTCCGTGCGCTATAGATGTAGCATGTCACTTCTTCCATGTGCTATAGATGCAGCATGTCACTTCTTCCATGTGCTATAGATGCAGCATGTCACTTCTTCCATGCGCTATAGATGCAGCATGTCACTTCTTCCGTGTGCTATAGATGTAGCATGTCTCTTCTTCCGTGCGCTATAGATGCAGCATGTCACTTCTTCCATGTGCTATAGATGTAGCATGTCACTTCTTCCATGCGCTATAGATGTAGCATGTCACTTCTTCCATGCGCTATAGATGTAGCATGTCACTTCTTCCGTGCGCTATAGATGTAGCATGTCACTTCTTCCATGTGCTATGGATGTAGCATGTCACTTCTTCCATGTGCTATGGATGTAGCATGTCACTTCTTCCATGCGCTATAGATGTAGCATGTCACTTCTTCCGTGCGCTATAGATGTAGCATGTCACTTCTTCCATGTGCTATAGATGCAGCATGTCACTTCTTCCGTGTGCTATAGATGCAGCATGTCACTTCTTCCATGTGCTATGGATGTAGCATGTCACTTCTTCCATGCGCTATAGATGTAGCATGTCACTTCTTCCATGCGCTATAGATGTAGCATGTCACTTCTTCCGTGCGCTATAGATGTAGCATGTCACTTCTTCCATGTGCTATAGATGCAGCATGTCACTTCTTCCGTGTGCTATAGATGTAGCATGTCACTTCTTCCATGTGCTATAGATGTAGCATGTCACTTCTTCCATGTGCTATAGATGCAGCATGTCACTTCTTCCATGTGCTATAGATGCAGCATGTCACTTCTTCCGTGCGCTATAGATGTAGCATGTCACTTCTTCCGTGCGCTATAGATGCAGCATGTCACTTCTTCCATGTGCTATAGATGCAGCATGTCACTTCTTCCATGTGCTATAGATGCAGCATGTCACTTCTTCCGTGCACTATAGATGCAGCATGTCACTTCTTCCATGTGCTATAGATGTAGCATGTCACTTCTTCCGTGCGCTATAGATGCAGCATGTCACTTCTTCCGTGCGCTATAGATGCAGCATGTCACTTCTTCCGTGCGCTATAGATGCAGCATGTCACTTCTTCCATGCGCTATAGATGCAGCATGTCACTTCTTCCATGTGCTATAGATGCAGCATGTCACTTCTTCCATGTGCTATAGATGCAGCATGTCACTTCTTCCGTGCGCTATAGATGCAGCATGTCACTTCTTCCGTGTGCTATAGATGCAGCATGTCACTTCTTCCGTGCGCTATAGATGTAGCATGTCACTTCTTCCGTGTGCTATAGATGTAGCATGTCTCTTCTTCCGTGCGCTATGGATGCAGCATGTCACTTCTTCCGTGCGCTATAGATGCAGCATGTCACTTCTTCCATGTGCTATAGATGTAGCATGTCTCTTCTTCCGTGCGCTATGGATGCAGCATGTCACTTCTTCCGTGTGCTATAGATGCAGCATGTCACTTCTTCCATGTGCTATAGATGCAGCATGTCACTTCTTCCATGCGCTATAGATGTAGCATGTCTCTTCTTCCATGCGCTATAGATGTAGCATGTCACTTCTTCCATGCGCTATAGATATAGCATGTCACTTCTTCCATGTGCTATAGATGTAGCATGTCACTTCTTCCATGTGCTATAGATGTAGCATGTCACTTCTTCCATGTGCTATAGATGCAGCATGTCACTTCTTCCGTGCGCTATAGATGCAGCATGTCACTTCTTCCGTGTGCTATAGATGCAGCATGTCACTTCTTCCGTGCGCTATAGATGCAGCATGTCACTTCTTCCATGTGCTATAGATGCAGCATGTCACTTCTTCCATGTGCTATAGATGCAGCATGTCACTTCTTCCGTGCGCTATAGATGCAGCATGTCACTTCTTCCGTGCGCTATAGATGCAGCATGTCACTTCTTCCGTGTGCTATAGATGCAGCATGTCACTTCTTCCGTGTGCTATAGATGCAGCATGTCACTTCTTCCGTGTGCTATAGATGCAGCATGTCACTTCTTCCGTGTGCTATAGATGCAGCATGTCACTTCTTCCGTGTGCTATAGATGTAGCATGTCACTTCTTCCATGTGCTATAGATGCAGCATGTCACTTCTTCCGTGCGCTATAGATGCAGCATGTCACTTCTTCCATGTGCTATAGATGTAGCATGTCTCTTCTTCCGTGCGCTATGGATGCAGCATGTCACTTCTTCCGTGTGCTATAGATGTAGCATGTCACTTCTTCCATGTGCTATAGATGCAGCATGTCACTTCTTCCGTGCGCTATAGATGCAGCATGTCACTTCTTCCATGTGCTATAGATGCAGCATGTCACTTCTTCCGTGCGCTATAGATGCAGCATGTCACTTCTTCCATGTGCTATAGATGTAGCATGTCTCTTCTTCCATGCGCTATAGATGTAGCATGTCACTTCTTCCATGTGCTATAGATGCAGCATGTCACTTCTTCCATGTGCTATAGATGTAGCATGTCACTTCTTCCATGTGCTATAGATGCAGCATGTCACTTCTTCCATGTGCTATAGATGTAGCATGTCACTTCTTCCATGCGCTATAGATGTAGCATGTCACTTCTTCCATGTGCTATAGATGCAGCATGTCACTTCTTCCATGTGCTATAGATGTAGCATGTCACTTCTTCCGTGTGCTATAGATGCAGCATGTCACTTCTTCCGTGTGCTATAGATGTAGCATGTCACTTCTTCCATGTGCTATAGATGCAGCATGTCACTTCTTCCGTGCGCTATAGATGCAGCATGTCACTTCTTCCATGTGCTATAGATGTAGCATGTCTCTTCTTCCGTGCGCTATGGATGTAGCATGTCACCTCTTCCGTGCGCTATAGATGCAGCATGTCACTTCTTCCGTGCGCTATAGATGCAGCATGTCACTTCTTCCGTGTGCTATAGATGTAGCATGTCTCTTCTTCCGTGCGCTATGGATGCAGCATGTCACTTCTTCCGTGCGCTATGGATGCAGCATGTCACTTCTTCCATGCGCTATGGATGCAGCATGTCACTTCTTCCGTGTGCTATAGATGCAGCATGTCACTTCTTCCGTGCGCTATAGATGCAGCATGTCACTTCTTCCGTGTGCTATAGATGCAGCATGTCACTTCTTCCGTGCGCTATGGATGCAGCATGTCACTTCTTCCATGCGCTATGGATGCAGCATGTCACTTCTTCCGTGTGCTATAGATGCAGCATGTCACTTCTTCCGTGTGCTATAGATGCAGCATGTCACTTCTTCCGTGTGCTATAGATGCAGCATGTCACTTCTTCCGTGCGCTATGGATGCAGCATGTCACTTCTTCCATGCGCTATAGATGCAGCATGTCACTTCTTCCGTGCGCTATAGATGCAGCATGTCACTTCTTCCATGCGCTATAGATGTAGCATGTCACTTCTTCCATGTGCTATAGATGCAGCATGTCACTTCTTCCGTGTGCTATAGATGTAGCATGTCACTTCTTCCGTGCGCTATAGATGCAGCATGTCACTTCTTCCATGTGCTATAGATGTAGCATGTCACTTCTTCCATGTGCTATAGATGCAGCATGTCACTTCTTCCGTGCGCTATAGATGCAGCATGTCACTTCTTCCGTGCGCTATAGATGTAGCATGTCTCTTCTTCCATGCGCTATAGATGTAGCATGTCACTTCTTCCATGTGCTATAGATGTAGCATGTCACTTCTTCCGTGCGCTATAGATGTAGCATGTCTCTTCTTCCATGCGCTATAGATGTAGCATGTCACTTCTTCCGTGCGCTATAGATGTAGCATGTCTCTTCTTCCATGCGCTATAGATGTAGCATGTCACTTCTTCCGTGCGCTATAGATGCAGCATGTCACTTCTTCCGTGTGCTATAGATGTAGCATGTCACCTCTTCCATGTGCTATAGATGCAGCATGTCACTTCTTCCATGCGCTATAGATGTAGCATGTCACTTCTTCCATGTGCTATAGATGCAGCATGTCACTTCTTCCGTGCGCTATAGATGCAGCATGTCACTTCTTCCGTGCGCTATAGATGTAGCATGTCTCTTCTTCCATGCGCTATAGATGTAGCATGTCACTTCTTCCATGTGCTATAGATGTAGCATGTCACTTCTTCCGTGCGCTATAGATGTAGCATGTCTCTTCTTCCATGCGCTATAGATGTAGCATGTCACTTCTTCCGTGCGCTATAGATGTAGCATGTCTCTTCTTCCATGCGCTATAGATGTAGCATGTCACTTCTTCCGTGCGCTATAGATGTAGCATGTCACTTCTTCCATGTGCTATAGATGTAGCATGTCACTTCTTCCGTGTGCTATAGATGTAGCATGTCACTTCTTCCGTGCGCTATAGATGCAGCATGTCACTTCTTCCGTGCGCTATAGATGCAGCATGTCACTTCTTCCATGTGCTATAGATGCAGCATGTCACTTCTTCCGTGCGCTATAGATGCAGCATGTCACTTCTTCCATGTGCTATAGATGCAGCATGTCACTTCTTCCATGCGCTATAGATGCAGCATGTCACTTCTTCCGTGCGCTATAGATGCAGCATGTCTCTTCTTCCATGTGCTATAGATGTAGCATGTCACTTCTTCCATGTGCTATAGATGCAGCATGTCACTTCTTCCATGCGCTATAGATGCAGCATGTCTCTTCTTCCATGTGCTATAGATGTAGCATGTCACTTCTTCCATGCGCTATAGATGCAGCATGTCACTTCTTCCGTGTGCTATAGATGCAGCATGTCACTTCTTCCATGTGCTATAGATGTAGCATGTCACTTCTTCCATGTGCTATAGATGCAGCATGTCACTTCTTCCGTGCGCTATAGATGTAGCATGTCACTTCTTCCGTGCGCTATAGATGCAGCATGTCACTTCTTCCATGTGCTATAGATGTAGCATGTCACTTCTTCCGTGTGCTATAGATGTAGCATGTCTCTTCTTCCGTGCGCTATAGATGCAGCATGTCACTTCTTCCGTGTGCTATAGATGCAGCATGTCACTTCTTCCGTGCGCTATAGATGTAGCATGTCACTTCTTCCGTGCGCTATAGATGCAGCATGTCACTTCTTCCGTGTGCTATAGATGTAGCATGTCTCTTCTTCCGTGCGCTATAGATGTAGCATGTCACTTCTTCCGTGCGCTATAGATGCAGCATGTCACTTCTTCCGTGTGCTATAGATGTAGCATGTCTCTTCTTCCGTGCGCTATAGATGCAGCATGTCACTTCTTCCGTGTGCTATAGATGCAGCATGTCACTTCTTCCGTGCGCTATAGATGTAGCATGTCACTTCTTCCGTGCGCTATAGATGCAGCATGTCACTTCTTCCGTGTGCTATAGATGTAGCATGTCTCTTCTTCCGTGCGCTATAGATGCAGCATGTCACTTCTTCCGTGTGCTATAGATGTAGCATGTCACTTCTTCCATGTGCTATAGATGCAGCATGTCACTTCTTCCGTGCGCTATAGATGTAGCATGTCACTTCTTCCGTGCGCTATAGATGCAGCTTGTCTCTTCTTCCATGTGCTATAGATGTAGCATGTCACTTCTTCCATGTGCTATAGATGTAGCATGTCACTTCTTCCATGTGCTATAGATGCAGCTTGTCTCTTCTTCCATGCGCTATAGATGTAGCATGTCACTTCTTCCATGTGCTATAGATGTAGCATGTCACTTCTTCCATGTGCTATAGATGCAGCTTGTCTCTTCTTCCATGCGCTATAGATGTAGCATGTCACTTCTTCCGTGCGCTATAGATGTAGCATGTCACTTCTTCCGTGCGCTATAGATGTAGCATGTCACTTCTTCCGTGCGCTATAGATGTAGCATGTCACTTCTTCCGTGCGCTATAGATGTAGCATGTCACTTCTTCCATGCGCTATAGATGTAGCATGTCACTTCTTCCATGTGCTATAGATGTAGCATGTCACTTCTTCCATGTGCTATAGATGCAGCATGTCACTTCTTCCGTGTGCTATAGATGTAGCATGTCACTTCTTCCGTGCGCTATAGATGTAGCATGTCACTTCTCCCGTGCGCTATGGATGCAGCATGTCACTTCTTCCATGTGCTATAGATGCAGCATGTCACTTCTTCCATGTGCTATAGATGTAGCATGTCACTTCTTCCATGTGCTATAGATGCAGCATGTCACTTCTTCCATGTGCTATAGATGTAGCATGTCACTTCTTCCATGTGCTATAGATGCAGCATGTCACTTCTTCCATGTGCTATAGATGTAGCATGTCACTTCTTCCGTGTGCTATAGATGCAGCATGTCTCTTCTTCCATGTGCTATAGATGTAGCATGTCACTTCTTCCATGTGCTATAGATGCAGCATGTCACTTCTCCCGTGCGCTATAGATGCAGCATGTCACTTCTTCCATGTGCTATAGATGTAGCATGTCACTTCTTCCGTGTGCTATAGATGCAGCATGTCACTTCTCCCGTGCGCTATGGATGCAGCATGTCACTTCTTCCATGTGCTATAGATGTAGCATGTCTCTTCTTCCGTGCGCTATAGATGCAGCATGTCACTTCTTCCATGCGCTATAGATGCAGCATGTCACTTCTTCCGTGCGCTATAGATGCAGCATGTCACTTCTCCCGTGCGCTATAGATGCAGCATGTCACTTCTTCCATGTGCTATAGATGCAGCATGTCACTTCTTCCGTGCGCTATAGATGCAGCATGTCACTTCTCCCGTGCGCTATGGATGCAGCATGTCACTTCTTCCATGTGCTATAGATGTAGCATGTCACTTCTCCCGTGCGCTATGGATGCAGCATGTCACTTCTTCCATGTGCTATAGATGCAGCATGTCACTTCTTCCGTGCGCTATAGATGCAGCATGTCACTTCTCCCGTGCGCTATAGATGCAGCATGTCACTTCTTCCATGTGCTATAGATGCAGCATGTCACTTCTCCCGTGCGCTATAGATGCAGCATGTCACTTCTTCCATGTGCTATAGATGCAGCATGTCACTTCTTCCATGTGCTATAGATGCAGCATGTCACTTCTTCCGTGCGCTATGGATGCAGCATGTCACTTCTTCCATGTGCTATAGATGCAGCATGTCACTTCTCCCGTGCGCTATAGATGCAGCATGTCACTTCTTCCATGTGCTATAGATGCAGCATGTCACTTCTTCCGTGTGCTATGGATGTAGCATGTCACTTCTCCCGTGCGCTATGGATGCAGCATGTCACTTCTTCCGTGCGCTATAGATGTAGCATGTCACTTCTTCCGTGCGCTATAGATGTAGCATGTCTCTTCTTCCGTGCGCTATAGATGCAGCTGGTCACTTCTTCCGTGCATTTTGGATGTAGCATGTCACTTCTTCCGTGCGCTATAGATGCAGCATGTCACTTCTTCCGTGCATTTTGGATGTAGCATGTCACTTCTTCCGTGCGCTATAGATGCAGCATGTCACTTCTTCCGTGCGCTATAGATGTAGCATGTCACTTCTTCCATGTGCTATAGATGCAGCATGTCACTTCTTCCATGCGCTATAGATGTAGCATGTCACTTCTTCCATGCGCTATGGATGCAGCATGTCACTTCTTCCGTGTGCTATAGATGCAGCATGTCACTTCTTCCGTGCATTTTGGATGTAGCATGTCACTTCTTCCGTGCGCTATAGATGCAGCATTTCACTTCTTCCGTGCGCTATAGATGTAGCATGTCACTTCTTCCATGCGCTATAGATGTAGCATGTCACTTCTTCCATGCGCTATGGATGCAGCATGTCACTTCTTCCATGCGCTATAGATGTAGCATGTCACTTCTTCCATGTGCTATAGATGCAGCATGTCACTTCTTCCGTGCGCTATAGATGCAGCATTTCACTTCTTCCGTGCGCTATAGATGTAGCATGTCACTTCTTCCATGCGCTATAGATGTAGCATGTCACTTCTTCCATGCGCTATGGATGCAGCATGTCACTTCTTCCATGCGCTATAGATGTAGCATGTCACTTCTTCCATGTGCTATAGATGCAGCATGTCACTTCTTCCATGCGCTATAGATGTAGCATGTCACTTCTTCCATGTGCTATAGATGCAGCATGTCACTTCTTCCGTGCGCTATAGATGCAGCATGTCACTTCTTCCGTGCGCTATAGATGTAGCATGTCTCTTCTTCCATGTGCTATAGATGTAGCATGTCACTTCTTCCATGTGCTATAGATGCAGCATGTCACTTCTTCCGTGCGCTATAGATGTAGCATGTCACTTCTTCCATGCGCTATAGATGTAGCATGTCACTTCTTCCATGCGCTATAGATGCAGCATGTCACTTCTTCCATGTGCTATAGATGCAGCATGTCACTTCTTCCATGCGCTATAGATGTAGCATGTCACTTCTTCCATGCGCTATAGATGTAGCATGTCACTTCTTCCATGCGCTATAGATGCAGCATGTCACTTCTTCCATGCGCTATAGATGTAGCATGTCACTTCTTCCATGTGCTATAGATGTAGCATGTCACTTCTTCCGTGTGCTATAGATGTAGCATGTCTCTTCTTCCGTGTGCTTTGGATGCAGCATGTCACTTCTTCCGTGCGCTATAGATGCAGCATGTCACTTCTTCCATGTGCTATAGATGCAGCATGTCACTTCTTCCGTGCGCTATAGATGTAGCATGTCACTTATTCCGTGTGCTATGGATGCAGCATGTCACTTCTTCCATGTGCTATGGATGCAGCATGTCACTTCTCCCGTGTGCTATGGATGCAGCATGTCTCTTCTTCCGTGCGCTATAGATGCAGCATGTCACTTCTTCCATGTGCTATGGATGCAGCATGTCACTTCTCCCGTGTGCTATGGATGCAGCATGTCTCTTCTTCCGTGCGCTATAGATGCAGCATGTCACTTCTTCCATGCGCTATAGATGCAGCATGTCACTTCTTCCATGTGCTATAGATGCAGCATGTCACTTCTTCCGTGCGCTATGGATGCAGCATGTCACTTCTTCCATGCGCTATAGATGCAGCATGTCACTTCTCCCGTGTGCTATAGATGTAGCATGTCTCTTCTTCCGTGTGCTATAGATGTAGCATGTCTCTTCTTCCGTGTGCTATAGATGTAGCATGTCACTTCTTCCATGTGCTATAGATGCAGCATGTCACTTCTTCCGTGCGCTATGGATGCAGCATGTCACTTCTTCCATGCGCTATAGATGCAGCATGTCACTTCTCCCGTGTGCTATAGATGTAGCATGTCTCTTCTTCCGTGTGCTATAGATGCAGCATGTCACTTCTTCCATGTGCTATAGATGTAGCATGTCACTTCTTCCGTGCGCTATAGATGCAGCATGTCTCTTCTTCCATGCGCTATAGATGCAGCATGTCACTTCTTCCATGCGCTATAGATGCAGCATGTCACTTCTTCCATGTGCTATAGATGTAGCATGTCTCTTCTTCCGTGCGCTATAGATGCAGCATGTCACTTCTTCCATGCGCTATAGATGTAGCATGTCACTTCTTCCGTGCGCTATAGATGTAGCATGTCTCTTCTTCCATGTGCTATAGATGTAGCATGTCTCTTCTTCCGTGCGCTATAGATGTAGCATGTCACTTCTTCCATGCGCTATAGATGTAGCATGTCACTTCTTCCATGCGCTATAGATGCAGCATGTCACTTCTTCCGTGCGCTATAGATGCAGCATGTCACTTCTTCCGTGCGCTATAGATGTAGCATGTCTCTTCTTCCATGTGCTATAGATGTAGCATGTCACTTCTTCCATGTGCTATAGATGTAGCATGTCTCTTCTTCCGTGCGCTATAGATGTAGCATGTCACTTCTTCCGTGCGCTATGGATGCAGCATGTCACTTCTTCCGTGCGCTATAGATGTAGCATGTCACTTCTCCCGTGCGCTATAGATGTAGCATGTCACTTCTTCCATGTGCTATAGATGTAGCATGTCACTTCTTCCGTGCGCTATAGATGCAGCATGTCACTTCTTCCGTATGCTATAGATGTAGCATGTCACTTCTTCCGTGCGCTATGGATGCAGCATGTCACTTCTTCCGTGTGCTATAGATGTAGCATGTCACTTCTTCCATGTGCTATAGATGCAGCATGTCACTTCTTCCATGTGCTATAGATGTAGCATGTCACTTCTTCCATGCGCTATAGATGCAGCATGTCACTTCTTCCGTGTGCTATAGATGCAGCATGTCACTTCTTCCGTGCGCTATAGATGTAGCATGTCACTTCTTCCATGTGCTATAGATGTAGCATGTCTCTTCTTCCATGCGCTATAGATGCAGCATGTCACTTCTTCCGTGTGCTATAGATGCAGCATGTCACTTCTTCCGTGCGCTATAGATGTAGCATGTCACTTCTTCCATGTGCTATAGATGTAGCATGTCACTTCTTCCGTGCGCTATAGATGCAGCATGTCACTTCTTCCGTGTGCTATAGATGTAGCATGTCACTTCTTCCGTGCGCTATGGATGTAGCATGTCACTTCTTCCATGTGCTATAGATGTAGCATGTCACTTCTTCCGTGCGCTATGGATGTAGCATGTCACTTCTCCCGTGCGCTATAGATGTAGCATGTCACTTCTTCCGTGCGCTATAGATGCAGCATGTCACTTCTTCCATGTGCTATAGATGCAGCATGTCACTTCTTCCGTGTGCTATAGATGTAGCATGTCACTTCTTCCGTGCGCTATAGATGTAGCATGTCACTTCTTCCATGCGCTATAGATGTAGCATGTCACTTCTTCCGTGCGCTATAGATGTAGCATGTCACTTCTTCCATGCGCTATAGATGCAGCATGTCACTTCTTCCATGTGCTATAGATGTAGCATGTCACTTCTTCCATGTGCTATAGATGCAGCATGTCACTTCTTCCATGTGCTATAGATGCAGCATGTCACTTCTTCCATGCGCTATAGATGCAGCATGTCACTTCTTCCGTGCGCTATAGATGCAGCATGTCACTTCTTCCGTGCGCTATAGATGCAGCATGTCACTTCTTCCGTGCGCTATAGATGTAGCATGTCACTTCTTCCGTGTGCTATAGATGTAGCATGTCACTTCTTCCGTGCGCTTTGGATGCAGCATGTCACTTCTTCCGTGCGCTATGGATGCAGCATGTCACTTCTTCCGTGCGCTATAGATGCAGCATGTCACTTCTTCCATGTGCTATAGATGTAGCATGTCACTTCTTCCATGCGCTATAGATGTAGCATGTCACTTCTTCCATGTGCTATAGATGCAGCATGTCACTTCTTCCATGTGCTATAGATGTAGCATGTCACTTCTTCCGTGCGCTATAGATGCAGCATGTCACTTCTTCCGTGTGCTATAGATGCAGCATGTCACTTCTTCCGTGCGCTATAGATGCAGCATGTCACTTCTTCCGTGCGCTATAGATGTAGCATGTCACTTCTTCCGTGTGCTATAGATGTAGCATGTCACTTCTTCCGTACGCTTTGGATGCAGCATGTCACTTCTCCCGTGCGCTATAGATGCAGCATGTCACTTCTTCCGTGCGCTATAGATGCAGCATGTCACTTCTTCCATGTGCTATAGATGTAGCATGTCACTTCTTCCATGTGCTATAGATGTAGCATGTCACTTCTTCCATGTGCTATAGATGTAGCATGTCACTTCTTCCGTGCGCTATAGATGCAGCATGTCACTTCTTCCGTGCGCTATAGATGCAGCATGTCACTTCTTCCATGCGCTATAGATGTAGCATGTCACTTCTTCCGTGCGCTATAGATGTAGCATGTCACTTCTTCCGTGTGCTATAGATGTAGCATGTCTCTTCTTCCATGCGCTATAGATGTAGCATGTCACTTCTTCCATGTGCTATAGATGCAGCATGTCACTTCTTCCATGTGCTATAGATGTAGCATGTCACTTCTTCCATGCGCTATAGATGCAGCATGTCACTTCTTCCGTGCGCTATAGATGCAGCATGTCACTTCTTCCGTGCGCTATAGATGTAGCATGTCACTTCTTCCGTGTGCTATAGATGTAGCATGTCACTTCTTCCGTGCGCTTTGGATGCAGCATGTCACTTCTTCCGTGCGCTATGGATGCAGCATGTCACTTCTTCCGTGTGCTATAGATGCAGCATGTCACTTCTTCCGTGCGCTATAGATGTAGCATGTCACTTCTTCCATGCGCTATAGATGCAGCATGTCACTTCTTCCGTGTGCTATAGATGTAGCATGTCACTTCTTCCGTGCGCTATAGATGCAGCATGTCACTTCTTCCATGCGCTATAGATGCAGCATGTCACTTCTTCCGTGTGCTATAGATGTAGCATGTCACTTCTTCCGTGCGCTATAGATGCAGCATGTCACTTCTTCCATGCGCTATAGATGTAGCATGTCACTTCTTCTGTGCGCTATAGATGTAGCATGTCTCTTCTTCCGTGCGCTATAGATGTAGCATGTCACTTCTTCCATGTGCTATAGATGCAGCATGTCACTTCTTCCATGTGCTATAGATGTAGCATGTCACTTCTTCCATGCGCTATAGATGCAGCATGTCACTTCTTCCGTGCGCTATAGATGCAGCATGTCACTTCTTCCGTGCGCTATAGATGTAGCATGTCACTTCTTCCGTGTGCTATAGATGTAGCATGTCACTTCTTCCGTGCGCTTTGGATGCAGCATGTCACTTCTTCCGTGCGCTATGGATGCAGCATGTCACTTCTTCCGTGCGCTATAGATGTAGCATGTCACTTCTTCCGTGTGCTATAGATGTAGCATGTCACTTCTTCCGTGCGCTATGGATGCAGCATGTCACTTCTTCCGTGCGCTATAGATGCAGCATGTCACTTCTTCCGTGCGCTATGGATGCAGCATGTCACTTCTTCCATGCGCTATAGATGCAGCATGTCACTTCTTTCGTGTGCTATAGATGTAGCATGTCACATCTTCCGTGCGCTATAGATGCAGCATGTCACTTCTTCCGTGCGCTATAGATGCAGCATGTCACTTCTTCTGTGCGCTATAGATGTAGCATGTCTCTTCTTCCGTGCGCTATAGATGTAGCATGTCACTTCTTCCATGCGCTATAGATGTAGCATGTCACTTCTTCCATGCGCTATAGATGTAGCATGTCACTTCTTCCGTGCGCTATAGATGTAGCATGTCACTTCTTCCGTGCGCTATAGATGTAGCATGTCACTTCTTCCATGCGCTATAGATGCAGCATGTCACTTCTTCCATGTGCTATAGATGCAGCATGTCACTTCTTCCGTGTGCTATAGATGTAGCATGTCACTTCTTCCGTGCGCTATAGATGCAGCATGTCACTTCTTCCGTGCGCTATAGATGTAGCATGTCACTTCTTACGTGCGCTATAGATGCAGCATGTCACTTCTTCTGTGCGCTATAGATGTAGCATGTCTCTTCTTCCGTGCGCTATAGATGTAGCATGTCACTTCTTCCATGCGCTATAGATGTAGCATGTCACTTCTTCCATGCGCTATAGATGTAGCATGTCACTTCTTCCGTGCGCTATAGATGTAGCATGTCACTTCTTCCATGCGCTATAGATGCAGCATGTCACTTCTTCCATGTGCTATAGATGTAGCATGTCACTTCTCCCGTGCGCTATAGATGCAGCATGTCACTTCTTCCGTGTGCTATAGATGTAGCATGTCACTTCTTCCGTGCGCTATAGATGCAGCATGTCACTTCTTCCGTGCGCTATAGATGCAGCATGTCACTTCTTACGTGCGCTATAGATGCAGCATGTCACTTCTTCCATGCGCTATGGATGCAGCATGTCACTTCTTCCGTGCGCTATAGATGTAGCATGTCACTTCTTCCGTGCGCTATAGATGTAGCATGTCACTTCTTCCGTGCGCTATAGATGTAGCATGTCACTTCTTCCATGCGCTATAGATGTAGCATGTCACTTCTTCCGTGCGCTATAGATGCAGCATGTCACTTCTTCCGTGCGCTATAGATGCAGCATGTCACTTCTTCCGTGCGTTATAGATGTAGCATGTCACTTCTTCCGTGCGCTATAGATGCAGCATGTTACTTCTTCCGTGCGTTATAGATGTAGCATGTCACTTCTTCCGTGCGCTATAGATGTAGCATGTCACTTCTTCCGTGCGCTATAGATGTAGCATGTTACTTCTTCCGTGCGTTATAGATGTAGCATGTCACTTCTTCCGTGCGCTATAGATGTAGCATGTCACTTCTTCCGTGCGCTATAGATGTAGCATGTCACTTCTTCCGTGCGCTATAGATGTAGCATGTCACTTCTTCCGTGCGCTATAGATGTAGCATGTCACTTCTTCCGTGCGCTATAGATGTAGCATGTCACTTCTCCCGTGCGCTATAGATGCAGCATGTCACTTCTTCCGTGCGCTATAGATGCAGCATGTCACTTCTTCCGTGCGTTATAGATGTAGCATGTCACTTCTTCCGTGCGCTATAGATGCAGCATGTCACTTCTTCCGTGCGCTATAGATGTAGCATGTCACTTCTTCCATGCGCTATAGATGCAGCATGTCACTTCTTCCGTGCGTTATAGATGCAGCATGTCACTTCTTCCGTGCGCTATAGATGTAGCATGTCACTTCTTCCGTGCGCTATAGATGCAGCATGTCACTTCTTCCGTGCGCTATAGATGTAGCATGTCACTTCTTCCGTGCGCTTTGGATGCAGCATGTCTCTTCTTCCGTGCGCTTTGGATGCAGCATGTCTCTTCTTCCGTGCGCTTTGGATGCAGCATGTCACTTCTTCCGTGCGTTATAGATGCAGCATGTCACTTCTTCCGTGCGCTATAGATGTAGCATGTCACTTCTTCCGTGCGCTATAGATGTAGCATGTCACTTCTTCCGTGCGCTATAGATGCAGCATGTCACTTCTTCCGTGCGCTATAGATGTAGCATGTCACTTCTTCCGTGCGCTTTGGATGCAGCATGTCTCTTCTTCCGTGCGCTTTGGATGCAGCATGTCTCTTCTTCCGTGCGCTTTGGATGCAGCATGTCACTTCTTCCGTGCGTTATAGATGCAGCATGTCACTTCTTCCGTGCGCTATAGATGTAGCATGTCACTTCTTCCGTGCGCTATAGATGCAGCATGTCACTTCTTCCGTGCGCTATAGATGTAGCATGTCACTTCTTCCGTGCGCTTTGGATGCAGCATGTCTCTTCTTCCGTGCGCTTTGGATGCAGCATGTCTCTTCTTCCGTGCGCTTTGGATGCAGCATGTCACTTCTTCCATGTGCTATGGATGTAGCATGTCACTTCTTCCGTGCATTTTGGATGCAGCATGTCACTTCTTCCATGTGCTATAGATGTAGCATGTCACTTCTTCCGTGCGCTATGGATGCAGCATGTCACTTCTTCCATGCGCTATAGATGTAGCATGTCACTTCTTCCGTGTGCTATAGATGCAGCATGTCTCTTCTTCCGTGCGCTATAGATACAGCATGTCTCTTCTTCCGTGCGCTTTGGATGCAGCATGTCTCTTCTTCCGTGCGCTTTGGATGCAGCATGTCTCTTCTTCCGTGCGCTTTGGATGCAGCATGTCACTTCTTCCATGTGCTATAGATGTAGCATGTCACTTCTTCCGTGCGCTATAGATGCAGCATGTCTCTTCTTCCGTGCGCTTTGGATGCAGCATGTCTCTTCTTCCATGCGCTATAGATGCAGCATGTCTCTTCTTCCGTGCGCTTTGGATGCAGCATGTCTCTTCTTCCATGCGCTATAGATGCAGCATGTCACTTCTTCCGTGCGCTTTGGATGCAGCATGTCTCTTCTTCCGTGCGCTTTGGATGCAGCATGTCACTTCTTCCATGTGCTATGGATGTAGCATGTCACTTCTTCCGTGCGCTTTGGATGCAGCATGTCTCTTCTTCCGTGCATTTTGGATGCAGCATGTCACTTCTTCCGTGCGCTATAGATGCAGCATGTCACTTCTTCCGTGCGCTATAGATGCAGCATGTCACTTCTTCCGTGCGCTATAGATGCAGCATGTCACTTCTTCCATGTGCTATAGATGTAGCATGTCACTTCTTCCATGCGCTATGGATGCAGCATGTCACTTCTTCCATGCGCTATAGATGTAGCATGTCACTTCTTCCGTGCGCTATAGATGTAGCATGTCACTTCTTCCATGCGCTATAGATGCAGCATGTCACTTCTCCCGTGCATTTTGGATGCAGCATGTCACTTCTCCCGTGCGCTATGGATGCAGCATGTAACTTCTCCCGTGTGCTATAGATGTAGCATGTCACTTCTTCCATGTGCTATAGATGCAGCATGTAACTTCTCCCGTGCGCTATAGATGTAGCATGTCACTTCTTCCGTGCGCTATAGATGCAGCATGTAACTTCTCCCGTGCGCTATAGATGTAGCATGTCACTTCTTCCGTGTGCTATAGATGTAGCATGTCACTTCTTCCGTGTGCTATAGATGTAGCATGTCACTTCTTCCGTGCGCTATAGATGCAGCATGTCACTTCTTCCGTGCGCTATGGATGCAGCATGTCACTTCTTCCATGTGCTATAGATGCAGCATGTCACTTCTTCCGTGCGCTATAGATGTAGCATGTCACTTCTTCCGTGCGCTATAGATGTAGCATGTCACTTCTTCCGTGTGCTATAGATGTAGCATGTCACTTCTTCCGTGTGCTATAGATGTAGCATGTCACTTCTTCCGTGTGCTATAGATGCAGCATGTCTCTTCTTCCATGTGCTATAGATGCAGCATGTCACTTCTTCCATGTGCTATAGATGTAGCATGTCACTTCTTCCGTGCGCTATAGATGTAGCATGTCACTTCTTCCGTGTGCTATAGATGTAGCATGTCACTTCTTCCGTGTGCTATAGATGTAGCATGTCACTTCTTCCGTGTGCTATAGATGTAGCATGTCTCTTCTTCCATGTGCTATAGATGCAGCATGTCACTTCTTCCATGCGCTATAGATGTAGCATGTCACTTCTTCCATGTGCTATAGATGTAGCATGTCACTTCTTCCGTGTGCTATAGATGCAGCATGTCTCTTCTTCCATGTGCTATAGATGCAGCATGTCACTTCTTCCATGCGCTATAGATGTAGCATGTCACTTCTTCCATGTGCTATAGATGCAGCATGTCACTTCTTCCGTGTGCTATAGATGTAGCATGTCACTTCTTCCGTGCGCTATAGATGCAGCATGTCTCTTCTTCCATGTGCTATAGATGCAGCATGTCACTTCTTCCGTGTGCTATAGATGTAGCATGTCACTTCTTCCGTGCGCTATAGATGCAGCATGTCACTTCTTCCGTGTGCTATAGATGTAGCATGTCTCTTCTTCCATGTGCTATAGATGTAGCATGTCACTTCTTCCATGTGCTATAGATGTAGCATGTCACTTCTTCCGTGCGCTATAGATGCAGCATGTCACTTCTTCCGTGTGCTATAGATGCAGCATGTCACTTCTTCCGTGCGCTATGGATGCAGCATGTCACTTCTTCCATGCGCTATAGATGCAGCATGTCACTTCTTCCATGCGCTATAGATGCAGCATGTCTCTTCTTCCATGTGCTATAGATGCAGCATGTCACTTCTTCCATGCGCTATAGATGCAGCATGTCACTTCTTCCATGTGCTATAGATGCAGCATGTCACTTCTTCCATGTGCTATAGATGTAGCATGTCACTTCTTCCATGCGCTATAGATGCAGCATGTCACTTCTTCCATGTGCTATAGATGCAGCATGTCTCTTCTTCCATGTGCTATAGATGTAGCATGTCACTTCTTCCATGCGCTATAGATGCAGCATGTCACTTCTTCCATGCGCTATAGATGCAGCATGTCTCTTCTTCCATGTGCTATAGATGCAGCATGTCACTTCTTCCATGCGCTATAGATGCAGCATGTCACTTCTTCCATGTGCTATAGATGCAGCATGTCACTTCTTCCATGTGCTATAGATGCAGCATGTCACTTCTTCCATGCGCTATAGATGCAGCATGTCACTTCTTCCATGTGCTATAGATGCAGCATGTCACTTCTTCCATGTGCTATAGATGTAGCATGTCACTTCTTCCATGTGCTATAGATGTAGCATGTCACTTCTTCCATGTGCTATAGATGCAGCATGTTACTTCTTCCATGTGCTATAGATGTAGCATGTCACTTCTTCCATGTGCTATAGATGTAGCATGTCACTTCTTCCATGTGCTATAGATGCAGCATGTCACTTCTTCCATGCGCTATAGATGCAGCATGTCACTTCTCCCGTGCGCTATAGATGCAGCATGTCACTTCTTCCGTGCGCTATAGATGTAGCATGTCACTTCTTCCGTGCGCTATAGATGTAGCATGTCTCTTCTTCCGTGTGCTATAGATGCAGCATGTCACTTCTTCCGTGCGCTATAGATGTAGCATGTCACTTCTTCCGTGCGCTATAGATGTAGCATGTCACTTCTTCCATGCGCTATAGATGCAGCATGTCACTTCTTCCGTGTGCTATAGATGTAGCATGTCACTTCTTCCATGTGCTATAGATGCAGCATGTCACTTCTTCCATGTGCTATAGATGTAGCATGTCACTTCTTCCATGCGCTATAGATGCAGCATGTCACTTCTTCCATGTGCTATAGATGTAGCATGTCACTTCTTCCGTGTGCTATAGATGTAGCATGTCACTTCTTCCATGCGCTATAGATGTAGCATGTCACTTCTTCCATGTGCTATAGATGTAGCATGTCACTTCTTCCGTGTGCTATAGATGTAGCATGTCACTTCTTCCATGTGCTATAGATGTAGCATGTCACTTCTTCCGTGTGCTATAGATGTAGCATGTCACTTCTTCCGTGTGCTATAGATGCAGCATGTCACTTCTTCCATGTGCTATAGATGTAGCATGTCACTTCTTCCGTGTGCTATAGATGCAGCATGTCACTTCTTCCATGTGCTATAGATGTAGCATGTCACTTCTTCCGTGTGCTATAGATGTAGCATGTCACTTCTTCCGTGCGCTATAGATGCAGCATGTCACTTCTTCCATGCGCTATAGATGCAGCATGTCACTTCTTCCATGTGCTATAGATGCAGCATGTCACTTCTTCCATGTGCTATAGATGTAGCATGTCACTTCTTCCGTGTGCTATAGATGCAGCATGTCACTTCTTCCGTGTGCTATAGATGTAGCATGTCACTTCTTCCATGCGCTATAGATGTAGCATGTCACTTCTTCCGTGCGCTATGGATGCAGCATGTCACTTCTTCCATGTGCTATAGATGCAGCATGTCACTTCTCCCGTGCGCTATAGATGCAGCATGTCACTTCTTCCGTGCGCTATAGATGTAGCATGTCACTTCTTCCGTGCGCTATAGATGTAGCATGTCTCTTCTTCCGTGTGCTATAGATGCAGCATGTCACTTCTTCCGTGCGCTATAGATGCAGCATGTCACTTCTTCCGTGTGCTATAGATGTAGCATGTCTCTTCTTCCGTGTGCTATAGATGTAGCATGTCACTTCTTCCGTGTGCTATAGATGCAGCATGTCACTTCTTCCGTGCGCTATAGATGCAGCATGTCACTTCTTCCGTGTGCTATAGATGTAGCATGTCTCTTCTTCCGTGCGCTATAGATGCAGCATGTCTCTTCTTCCGTGTGCTATAGATGTAGCATGTCTCTTCTTCCGTGTGCTATAGATGTAGCATGTCACTTCTTCCGTGCGCTATAGATGCAGCATGTCACTTCTTCCGTGCGCTATAGATGTAGCATGTCACTTCTTCCGTGCGCTATAGATGTAGCATGTCACTTCTTCCATGTGCTATAGATGCAGCATGTCACTTCTTCCATGTGCTATAGATGTAGCATGTCACTTCTTCCATGCGCTATAGATGCAGCATGTCACTTCTTCCGTGCGCTATAGATGCAGCATGTCACTTCTTCCGTGCGCTATAGATGTAGCATGTCACTTCTTCCGTGTGCTATAGATGTAGCATGTCACTTCTTCCGTGCGCTTTGGATGCAGCATGTCACTTCTTCCGTGCGCTATGAATGCAGCATGTCACTTCTTCCGTGCGCTATAGATGTAGCATGTCACTTCTTCCGTGTGCTATAGATGCAGCATGTCACTTCTTCCATGTGCTATAGATGTAGCATGTCACTTCTTCCGTGCGCTATAGATGTAGCATGTCTCTTCTTCCGTGCGCTATAGATGCAGCATGTCACTTCTTCCGTGCGCTATAGATGTAGCATGTCACTTCTTCCATGCGCTATAGATGCAGCATGTCACTTCTTCCGTGTGCTATAGATGTAGCATGTCACTTCTTCCGTGCGCTATAGATGCAGCATGTCACTTCTTCCGTGCGCTATAGATGCAGCATGTCACTTCTTCTGTGCGCTATAGATGTAGCATGTCTCTTCTTCCGTGCGCTATAGATGTAGCATGTCACTTCTTCCATGTGCTAAAGATGCAGCATGTCACTTCTTCCGTGCGCTATAGATGCAGCATGTCACTTCTTCCGTGCGCTATAGATGCAGCATGTCACTTCTTCCGTGCGCTATAGATGCAGCATGTCACTTCTTCCGTGCGCTATAGATGTAGCATGTCACTTCTTCCGTGTGCTATAGATGTAGCATGTCACTTCTTCCGTGCGCTTTGGATGCAGCATGTCACTTCTTCCGTGCGCTATAGATGTAGCATGTCACTTCTTCCGTGCGCTTTGGATGCAGCATGTCACTTCTTCCGTGTGCTATAGATGTAGCATGTCACTTCTTCCGTGCGCTTTGGATGCAGCATGTCACTTCTTCCGTGCGCTATAGATGTAGCATGTCTCTTCTTCCGTGCGCTATAGATGCAGCATGTCACTTCTTCCATGTGCTATAGATGTAGCATGTCACTTCTTCCGTGCGCTATAGATGTAGCATGTCTCTTCTTCCGTGCGCTATAGATGCAGCATGTCACTTCTTCCGTGTGCTATAGATGTAGCATGTCACTTCTTCCGTGCGCTATAGATGCAGCATGTCACTTCTTCTGTGCGCTATAGATGTAGCATGTCTCTTCTTCCGTGCGCTATAGATGTAGCATGTCACTTCTTCCATGTGCTATAGATGCAGCATGTCACTTCTTCCGTGTGCTATAGATGCAGCATGTCACTTCTTCCGTGCGCTATAGATGCAGCATGTCACTTCTTCCGTGCGCTATAGATGCAGCATGTCACTTCTTCCGTGCGCTATAGATGCAGCATGTCACTTCTTCCGTGCGCTATAGATGTAGCATGTCACTTCTTCCGTGTGCTATAGATGTAGCATGTCACTTCTTCCGTGCGCTTTGGATGCAGCATGTCACTTCTTCCGTGTGCTATAGATGTAGCATGTCACTTCTTCCGTGCGCTATGGATGCAGCATGTCACTTCTTCCGTGCGCTATAGATGTAGCATGTCACTTCTTCCGTGTGCTATAGATGCAGCATGTCACTTCTTCCATGTGCTATAGATGTAGCATGTCACTTCTTCCGTGCGCTATAGATGTAGCATGTCTCTTCTTCCGTGCGCTATAGATGCAGCATGTCTCTTCTTCCGTGCGCTATAGATGTAGCATGTCACTTCTTCCGTGCGCTATAGATGTAGCATGTCACTTCTTCCATGTGCTATAGATGTAGCATGTCTCTTCTTCCGTGCGCTATAGATGCAGCATGTCACTTCTCCCGTGCGCTATAGATGTAGCATGTCACTTCTTCCGTGCGCTATAGATGTAGCATGTCACTTCTTCCATGCGCTATAGATGCAGCATGTCACTTCTTCCGTGTGCTATAGATGTAGCATGTCACTTCTTCCGTGCGCTATAGATGCAGCATGTCACTTCTTCCGTGCGCTATAGATGCAGCATGTCACTTCTTCTGTGCGCTATAGATGTAGCATGTCTCTTCTTCCGTGCGCTATAGATGCAGCATGTCACTTCTTCCATGTGCTATAGATGTAGCATGTCACTTCTTCCATGCGCTATAGATGCAGCATGTCACTTCTTCCGTGCGCTATAGATGCAGCATGTCACTTCTTCCGTGCGCTATAGATGTAGCATGTCACTTCTTCCGTGTGCTATAGATGTAGCATGTCACTTCTTCCGTGCGCTTTGGATGCAGCATGTCACTTCTTCCGTGCGCTATGGATGCAGCATGTCACTTCTTCCGTGCGCTATAGATGTAGCATGTCACTTCTTCCGTGTGCTATAGATGTAGCATGTCACTTCTTCCATGCGCTATAGATGCAGCATGTCACTTCTTCCGTGTGCTATAGATGTAGCATGTCACTTCTTCCGTGCGCTATAGATGTAGCATGTCACTTCTTCTGTGCGCTATAGATGTAGCATGTCTCTTCTTCCGTGTGCTATAGATGTAGCATGTCTCTTCTTCCGTGTGCTATAGATGTAGCATGTCACTTCTTCCATGTGCTATAGATGCAGCATGTCACTTCTTCCGTGTGCTATAGATGTAGCATGTCACTTCTTCCATGCTCTATAGATGTAGCATGTCACTTCTTCCATGCGCTATAGATGTAGCATGTCACTTCTTCCGTGCGCTATAGATGTAGCATGTCACTTCTTCCGTGCGCTATAGATGTAGCATGTCACTTCTTCCATGCGCTATAGATGCAGCATGTCACTTCTTCCGTGTGCTATAGATGTAGCATGTCACTTCTTCCGTGCGCTATAGATGCAGCATGTCACTTCTTCCGTGCGCTATAGATGTAGCATGTCACTTCTTCCGTGCGCTATAGATGTAGCATGTCACTTCTTCCGTGTGCTATAGATGTAGCATGTCACTTCTTCCATGCGCTATAGATGCAGCATGTCACTTCTTCCGTGCGCTATAGATGTAGCATGTCACTTCTTCCGTGCGCTATAGATGTAGCATGTCACTTCTTCCGTGCGCTATAGATGTAGCATGTCACTTCTTCCATGCGCTATAGATGTAGCATGTCACTTCTTCCGTGCGCTATAGATGCAGCATGTCACTTCTTCCGTGCGCTATAGATGTAGCATGTCACTTCTTCCGTGCGCTATAGATGCAGCATGTCACTTCTTCCATGCGCTATAGATGTAGCATGTCACTTCTTCCGTGTGCTATAGATGCAGCATGTCACTTCTTCCGTGCGCTATAGATGCAGCATGTCACTTCTTCCGTGCGTTATAGATGTAGCATGTCACTTCTTCCGTGCGCTATAGATGCAGCATGTCACTTCTTCCGTGCGTTATAGATGTAGCATGTCACTTCTTCCGTGCGCTATAGATGTAGCATGTCACTTCTTCCGTGCGCTATAGATGTAGCATGTCACTTCTTCCGTGCGCTATAGATGTAGCATGTCACTTCTTCCGTGCGCTATAGATGTAGCATGTCACTTCTTCCGTGCGCTATAGATGCAGCATGTCACTTCTTCCGTGCGTTATAGATGTAGCATGTCACTTCTTCCGTGCGCTATAGATGCAGCATGTCACTTCTTCCGTGCGCTATAGATGTAGCATGTCACTTCTTCCGTGCGCTTTGGATGCAGCATGTCACTTCTTCCGTGCGTTATAGATGCAGCATGTCACTTCTTCCGTGCGCTATAGATGTAGCATGTCACTTCTTCCGTGCGCTATAGATGTAGCATGTCACTTCTTCCGTGCGTTATAGATGCAGCATGTCACTTCTTCCGTGCGCTATAGATGTAGCATGTCACTTCTTCCGTGCGCTATAGATGTAGCATGTCACTTCTTCCGTGCGCTTTGGATGCAGCATGTCACTTCTTCCATGCGTTATAGATGCAGCATGTCACTTCTTCCGTGCGTTATAGATGCAGCATGTCACTTCTTCCGTGCGCTATAGATGTAGCATGTCACTTCTTCCGTGTGCTATAGATGTAGCATGTCACTTCTTCCGTGCGCTTTGGATGCAGCATGTCACTTCTTCCGTGTGCTATAGATGTAGCATGTCACTTCTTCCGTGTGCTATAGATGTAGCATGTCACTTCTTCCGTGTGCTATAGATGTAGCATGTCACTTCTTCCGTGTGCTATAGATGTAGCATGTCACTTCTTCCGTGTGCTATAGATGTAGCATGTCACTTCTTCCGTGTGCTATAGATGTAGCATGTCACTTCTTCCGTGTGCTATAGATGTAGCATGTCACTTCTTCCGTGTGCTATAGATGCAGCATGTCACTTCTTCCGTGCGCTATAGATGCAGCATGTCACTTCTTCCATGTGCTATAGATGCAGCATGTCACTTCTTCCATGTGCTATAGAT
The DNA here is from genome assembly GCF_048569485.1 of Anomaloglossus baeobatrachus. Classification (NCBI taxonomy): domain Eukaryota; kingdom Metazoa; phylum Chordata; class Amphibia; order Anura; family Aromobatidae; genus Anomaloglossus; species Anomaloglossus baeobatrachus. The sequence goes on along the minus strand of NC_134359.1, from coordinate 3,354,731 downwards.
GTAGCATGTCACTTCTTCCGAGCGCTATAGATGCAGCATGTCACTTCTCCCGTGCGCTATAGATGTAGCATGTCTCTTCTTCCGTGCGCTTTGGATGCAGCATGTCTCTTCTTCCGTGCGCTTTGGATGCAGCATGTCACTTCTTCCATGTGCTATGGATGTAGCATGTCACTTCTTCCGTGCATTTTGGATGCAGCATGTCACTTCTTCCATGTGCTATAGATGCAGCATGTCACTTCTTCCGTGCGCTATGGATGCAGCATGTCATTTCTTCCATGCGCTATAGATGTAGCATGTCACTTCTTCCGTGTGCTATAGATGCAGCATGTCTCTTCTTCCGTGCGCTATAGATGCAGCATGTCTCTTCTTCCGTGCGCTTTGGATGCAGCATGTCTCTTCTTCCGTGCGCTTTGGATGCAGCATGTCTCTTCTTCCGTGCGCTTTGGATGCAGCATGTCACTTCTTCCATGTGCTATAGATGTAGCATGTCACTTCTTCCGTGCGCTATAGATGCAGCATGTCTCTTCTTCCGTGCGCTTTGGATGCAGCATGTCTCTTCTTCCATGCGCTATAGATGCAGCATGTCTCTTCTTCCGTGCGCTTTGGATGCAGCATGTCTCTTCTTCCATGCGCTATAGATGCAGCATGTCACTTCTTCCGTGCGCTTTGGATGCAGCATGTCTCTTCTTCCGTGCGCTTTGGATGCAGCATGTCACTTCTTCCATGTGCTATGGATGTAGCATGTCACTTCTTCCGTGCATTTTGGATGCAGCATGTCACTTCTTCCATGTGCTATAGATGTAGCATGTCACTTCTTCCATGCGCTATGGATGCAGCATGTCACTTCTTCCATGCGCTATAGATGTAGCATGTCACTTCTTCCGTGTGCTATAGATGTAGCATGTCACTTCTTCCATGCGCTATAGATGCAGCATGTAACTTCTCCCGTGCGCTATAGATGTAGCATGTCACTTCTTCCGTGCGCTATAGATGCAGCATGTCACTTCTCCCGTGCATTTTGGATGCAGCATGTCACTTCTCCCGTGCGCTATGGATGCAGCATGTAACTTCTCCCGTGCGCTATAGATGCAGCATGTAACTTCTCCCGTGCGCTATAGATGTAGCATGTCACTTCTTCCGTGTGCTATAGATGCAGCATGTCACTTCTTCCGTGCGCTATGGATGCAGCATGTCACTTCTTCCGTGTGCTATGGATGCAGCATGTCACTTCTTCCGTGTGCTATAGATGTAGCATGTCACTTCTTCCATGTGCTATGGATGCAGCATGTCACTTCTTCCGTGTGCTATGGATGCAGCATGTCACTTCTTCCGTGTGCTATAGATGTAGCATGTCACTTCTTCCGTGTGCTATAGATGTAGCATGTCACTTCTTCCGTGTGCTATAGATGTAGCATGTCACTTCTTCCGTGTGCTATAGATGTAGCATGTCACTTCTTCCGTGTGCTATAGATGTAGCATGTCACTTCTTCCGTGTGCTATGGATGCAGCATGTCACTTCTTCCATGCGCTATAGATGTAGCATGTCACTTCTTCCGTGTGCTATAGATGTAGCATGTCACTTCTTCCGTGCACTATGGATGTAGCATGTCACTTCTTCCGTGCGCTATAGATGTAGCATGTCACTTCTTCCGTGCGCTATGGATGCAGCATGTCACTTTTTCCATGCACTATGGATGCAGCATGTCACTTCTTCCGTGCGCTATAGATGCAGCATGTCACTTCTTCCATGCGCTATAGATGCAGCATGTCACTTCTTCCATGCGCTATAGATGTAGCATGTCACTTCTTCCGTGCGCTATAGATGCAGCATGTCACTTCTTCCGTGCGCTATAGATGTAGCATGTCACTTCTTCCGTGCGCTATAGATGTAGCATGTCACTTCTTCCGTGCGCTATGGATGCAGCATGTCACTTCTCCCGTGCGCTATAGATGTAACATGTCACTTCTTCCGTGCGCTATAGATGTAGCATGTCACTTCTTCCATGCGCTATAGATGTAGCATGTCACTTCTTCCGTGCGCTATAGATGCAGCATGTCACTTCTCCCGTACGCTATAGATGCAGCATGTCACTTCTCCCGTGCGCTATAGATGTAGCATGTCTCTTCTTCCATGTGCTATAGATGCAGCATGTCACTTCTCCCGTGCGCTATAGATGTAGCATGTCACTTCTTCCATGCGCTATAGATGCAGCATGTCACTTCTTCCGTGCGCTATAGATGTAGCATGTCACTTCTTCCGTGCGCTATAGATGCAGCATGTCACTTCTCCCGTGCGCTATAGATGCAGCATGTCACTTCTTCCGTGCGCTATAGATGTAGCATGTCACTTCTTCCGTGCGCTATGGATGCAGCATATCACTTCTTCCATGCGCTATAGATGTAGCATGTCACTTCTTCCATGCGCTATAGATGTAGCATGTCACTTCTTCCGTGCGCTATGGATGCAGCATGTCACTTCTTCCATGCGCTATAGATGCAGCATGTCACTTCTTCCATGCGCTATAGATGCAGCATGTCACTTCTTCCATGCGCTATAGATGTAGCATGTCACTTCTTCCATGCGCTATAGATGTAGCATGTCACTTCTTCCGTGCGCTATAGATGTAGCATGTCACTTCTTCCATGCGCTATAGATGTAGCATGTCACTTCTTCCGTGCGCTATGGATGCAGCATATCACTTCTTCCATGCGCTATAGATGTAGCATGTCACTTCTTCCATGCGCTATAGATGTAGCATGTCACTTCTTCCGTGCGCTTTGGATGCAGCATGTCACTTCTTCCATGCGCTATAGATGTAGCATGTCACTTCTTCCATGCGCTATAGATGTAGCATGTCACTTCTTCCGTGCGCTATGGATGCAGCATATCACTTCTTCCATGCGCTATAGATGTAGCATGTCACTTCTTCCATGCGCTATAGATGTAGCATGTCACTTCTTCCGTGCGCTATGGATGCAGCATATCACTTCTTCCGTGCGCTATAGATGTAGCTTGTCACTTCTTCCGTGCGCTATGGATGCAGCATATCACTTCTTCCATGCGCTATGGATGCAGCATATCACTTCTTCCATGCGCTATAGATGTAGCATGTCACTTCTTCCGTGCGCTATAGATGTAGCATGTCACTTCTTCCGTGCGCTATAGATGTAGCATGTCACTTCTTCCGTGCGCTATAGATGTAGCATGTCACTTCTTCCATGCGCTATAGATGTAGCATGTCACTTCTTCCGTGCGCTATAGATGTAGCATGTCACTTCTTCCGTGCGCTATAGATGTAGCATGTCACTTCTTCCGTGCGCTATAGATGTAGCATGTCACTTCTTCCATGCGCTATAGATGCAGCATGTCACTTCTTCCATGCGCTATAGATGCAGCATGTCACTTCTTCCGTGCGCTATAGATGTAGCATGTCACTTCTTCCATGTGCTATAGATGTAGCATGTCACTTCTTCCATGCGCTATAGATGCAGCATGTCACTTCTTCCATGCGCTATAGATGTAGCATGTCACTTCTTCCATGCGCTATAGATGTAGCATGTCACTTCTTCCATGCGCTATAGATGTAGCATGTCACTTCTTCCATGCGCTATAGATGTAGCATGTCACTTCTTCCGTGTGCTATAGATGCAGCATGTCACTTCTTCCGTGCGCTTTGGATGCAGCATGTCACTTCTCCCGTGCGCTATAGATGCAGCATGTCACTTCTTCCGTGCGCTATAGATGCAGCATGTCACTTCTTCCATGTGCTATAGATGCAGCATGTCACTTCTTCCATGTGCTATAGATGCAGCATGTCACTTCTTCCATGTGCTATAGATGCAGCATGTCACTTCTTCCGTGCGCTATAGATGTAGCATGTCACTTCTTCCGTGCGCTATAGATGCAGCATGTCACTTCTTCCGTGCGCTATAGATGTAGCATGTCACTTCTTCCGTGTGCTATAGATGTAGCATGTCACTTCTTCCGTGTGCTATAGATGTAGCATGTCACTTCTTCCGTGTGCTATAGATGTAGCATGTCACTTCTTCCGTGCGCTATAGATGCAGCATGTCACTTCTTCCGTGCGCTATAGATGCAGCATGTCTCTTCTTCCATGTGCTATAGATGCAGCATGTCACTTCTTCCATGCGCTATAGATGCAGCATGTCACTTCTTCCGTGCGCTATAGATGCAGCATGTCACTTCTTCCGTGCGCTATAGATGCAGCATGTCACTTCTTCCATGTGCTATAGATGCAGCATGTCACTTCTTCCGTGCGCTATAGATGTAGCATGTCACTTCTTCCGTGTGCTATAGATGCAGCATGTCACTTCTTCCATGTGCTATAGATGTAGCATGTCACTTCTTCCATGTGCTATAGATGCAGCATGTCACTTCTTCCGTGCGCTATAGATGTAGCATGTCACTTCTTCCGTGTGCTATAGATGTAGCATGTCACTTCTTCCATGTGCTATAGATGTAGCATGTCACTTCTTCCGTGCGCTATGGATGTAGCATGTCACTTCTTCCGTGCGCTATAGATGTAGCATGTCACTTCTTCCGTGTGCTATAGATGCAGCATGTCACTTCTTCCGTGCGCTATAGATGCAGCATGTCACTTCTTCCGTGCGCTATAGATGCAGCATGTCACTTCTTCCGTGCGCTATAGATGTAGCATGTCACTTCTTCCGTGTGCTATAGATGCAGCATGTCACTTCTTCCATGTGCTATAGATGCAGCATGTCTCTTCTTCCATGTGCTATAGATGCAGCATGTCACTTCTTCCATGCGCTATAGATGCAGCATGTCACTTCTTCCGTGCGCTATAGATGCAGCATGTCACTTCTTCCATGTGCTATAGATGCAGCATGTCACTTCTTCCATGCGCTATAGATGCAGCATGTCACTTCTTCCGTGCGCTATAGATGCAGCATGTCACTTCTTCCATGTGCTATGGATGCAGCATGTCACTTCTTCCGTGCGCTATGGATGTAGCATGTCACTTCTTCCATGCGCTATAGATGTAGCATGTCACTTCTTCCGTGCGCTATGGATGCAGCATGTCACTTCTTCCGTGCGCTATAGATGTAGCATGTCACTTCTTCCGTGCGCTATAGATGTAGCATGTCACTTCTTCCGTGCGCTATGGATGCAGCATGTCACTTCTTCCGTGTGCTATAGATGTAGCTTGTCACTTCTTCCGTGCGCTATAGATGCAGCATGTCACTTCTCCCGTGCGCTATAGATGCAGCATGTCACTTCTTCCGTGCGCTATAGATGTAGCTTGTCACTTCTTCCATGTGCTATAGATGTAGCATGTCACTTCTTCCGTGCGCTATAGATGTAGCATGTCACTTCTTCCATGCGCTATGGATGCAGCATGTCACTTCTTCCATGCGCTATAGATGTAGCATGTCACTTCTTCCATGCGCTATGGATGCAGCATATCACTTCTTCCATGCGCTATAGATGTAGCATGTCACTTCTTCCGTGCGCTATAGATGTAGCATGTCACTTCTTCCATGCGCTATAGATGTAGCATGTCACTTCTTCCGTGCGCTATAGATGCAGCATGTCACTTCTCCCGTGCGCTATAGATGTAGCATGTCACTTCTTCCATGTGCTATAGATGCAGCATGTCACTTCTTCCGTGCGCTATAGATGCAGCATGTCACTTCTTCCGTGCGCTATAGATGCAGCATGTCACTTCTTCCGTGCGCTATGGATGCAGCATGTCACTTCTTCCGTGCGCTATAGATGCAGCATGTCACTTCTTCCATGTGCTATAGATGCAGCATGTCACTTCTTCCGTGTGCTATAGATGTAGCATGTCACTTCTTCCATGTGCTATAGATGTAGCATGTCACTTCTTCCGTGCGCTATAGATGCAGCATGTCACTTCTCCCGTGCGCTATAGATGCAGCATGTCTCTTCTTCCATGCGCTATAGATGCAGCATGTCACTTCTTCCATGCACTATAGATGCAGCATGTCACTTCTTCCGTGCGCTATAGATGCAGCATGTCACTTCTTCCGTGCGCTATAGATGTAGCATGTCACTTCTTCCGTGCGCTATAGATGCAGCATGTCACTTCTTCCGTGTGCTATAGATGCAGCATGTCACTTCTTCCGTGCGCTATAGATGCAGCATGTCACTTCTTCCGTGCGCTATGGATGCAGCATGTCACTTCTTCCATGTGCTATAGATGTAGCATGTCACTTCTTCCGTGCGCTATAGATGCAGCATGTCACTTCTCCCGTGCGCTATAGATGCAGCATGTCTCTTCTTCCATGCGCTATAGATGCAGCATGTCACTTCTTCCATGTGCTATAGATGTAGCATGTCACTTCTCCCGTGCGCTATAGATGCAGCATGTCACTTCTTCCATGCGCTATAGATGCAGCATGTCACTTCTTCCATGCGCTATAGATGCAGCATGTCTCTTCTTCCATGCGCTATAGATGCAGCATGTCACTTCTTCCATGTGCTATAGATGTAGCATGTCACTTCTTCCGTGTGCTATAGATGTAGCATGTCACTTCTCCCGTGCGCTATAGATGCAGCATGTCACTTCTTCCGTGCGCTATAGATGTAGCATGTCACTTCTTCCGTGCGCTATAGATGTAGCTTGTCACTTCTTCCGTGCGCTATAGATGTAGCTTGTCACTTCTTCCGTGTGCTATAGATGCAGCATGTCACTTCTTCCGTGCGCTATAGATGTAGCATGTCACTTCTTCCGTGCGCTATAGATGTAGCTTGTCACTTCTTCCGTGCGCTATAGATGTAGCTTGTCACTTCTTCCGTGCGCTATAGATGCAGCATGTCACTTCTTCCGTGCGCTATAGATGTAGCTTGTCACTTCTTCCGTGCGCTATGGATGCAGCATGTCACTTCTTCCATGTGCTATAGATGTAGCATGTCACTTCTTCCGTGCGCTATAGATGTAGCATGTCACTTCTTCCATGCGCTATGGATGTAGCATGTCACTTCTTCCGTGCGCTATGGATGCAGCATGTCACTTCTTCCGTGCGCTATGGATGCAGCATGTCACTTCTTCCATGTGCTATAGATGCAGCATGTCACTTCTTCCATGCGCTATAGATGTAGCATGTCACTTCTTCCGTGTGCTATAGATGTAGCATGTCTCTTCTTCCATGTGCTATAGATGTAGCATGTCACTTCTTCCGTGCGCTATAGATGTAGCTTGTCACTTCTTCCGTGCGCTATAGATGCAGCATGTCACTTCTCCCGTGCGCTATAGATGTAGCATGTCACTTCTTCCGTGCGCTATAGATGCAGCATGTCACTTCTTCCGTGCGCTATAGATGCAGCATGTCACTTCTCCCGTGCGCTATAGATGCAGCATGTCACTTCTTCCGTGCGCTATAGATGTAGCTTGTCACTTCTTCCGTGCGCTATGGATGCAGCATGTCACTTCTTCCATGTGCTATAGATGTAGCATGTCACTTCTTCCATGCGCTATAGATGTAGCATGTCACTTCTTCCATGTGCTATAGATGTAGCATGTCACTTCTTCCATGTGCTATAGATGTAGCATGTCACTTCTTCCATGCGCTATAGATGTAGCATGTCACTTCTTCCGTGCGCTATAGATGTAGCATGTCACTTCTCCCGTGCGCTATAGATGCAGCATGTCACTTCTCCCGTGCGCTATAGATGCAGCATGTCACTTCTCCCGTGCGCTATAGATGCAGCATGTCACTTCTTCCGTGTGCTATAGATGTAGCATGTCACTTCTCCCGTGCGCTATAGATGCAGCATGTCACTTCTCCCGTGCGCTATAGATGCAGCATGTCACTTCTTCCATGCGCTATAGATGTAGCATGTCACTTCTTCCGTGCGCTATAGATGTAGCATGTCACTTCTCCCGTGCGCTATGGATGCAGCATGTCACTTCTTCCATGTGCTATAGATGTAGCATGTCACTTCTTCCATGCGCTATAGATGTAGCATGTCACTTCTTCCATGTGCTATAGATGTAGCATGTCACTTCTTCCATGTGCTATAGATGTAGCATGTCACTTCTTCCATGCGCTATAGATGTAGCATGTCACTTCTCCCGTGCGCTATAGATGTAGCATGTCACTTCTTCCATGTGCTATAGATGCAGCATGTCACTTCTTCCATGCGCTATAGATGTAGCATGTCACTTCTTCCATGCGCTATGGATGTAGCATGTCACTTCTTCCATGCGCTATAGATGTAGCAGGTCACTTCTTCCGTGCGCTATGGATGTAGCATGTCACTTCTTCCGTGTGCTATAGATGCAGCATGTCACTTCTTCCGTGCGCTATAGATGTAGCAGGTCACTTCTTTCGTGCGCTATAGATGCAGCATGTCACTTCTTCCATGTGCTATAGATGCAGCATGTCACTTCTTCCGTGTGCTATAGATGTAGCATGTCACTTCTTCCGTGCGCTATAGATGTAGCAGGTCACTTCTTCCGTGCGCTATAGATGCAGCATGTCACTTCTTCCATGTGCTATAGATGCAGCATGTCACTTCTTCCATGTGCTATAGATGTAGCATGTCACTTCTTCCGTGCGCTATAGATGCAGCATGTCACTTCTTCCATGCGCTATGGATGTAGCATGTCACTTCTTCCGTGCGCTATGGATGTAGCATGTCACTTCTTCCGTGCGCTATGGATGCAGCATGTCACTTCTTCCATGTGCTATAGATGTAGCATGTCACTTCTTCCGTGCGCTATAGATGTAGCATGTCACTTCTTCCATGCGCTATGGATGTAGCATGTCACTTCTTCCGTGCGCTATGGATGTAGCATGTCACTTCTTCCGTGCGCTATGGATGCAGCATGTCACTTCTTCCATGTGCTATAGATGTAGCATGTCACTTCTTCCGTGCGCTATAGATGTAGCATGTCACTTCTTCCATGCGCTATGGATGTAGCATGTCACTTCTTCCGTGCGCTATGGATGTAGCATGTCACTTCTTCCGTGCGCTATGGATGCAGCATGTCACTTCTTCCATGTGCTATAGATGCAGCATGTCACTTCTTCCGTGCGTTTTGGATGTAGCATGTCACTTCTTCCGTGCGCTATAGATGCAGCATGTCACTTCTTCCATGCGCTATAGATGCAGCATGTCACTTCTTCCGTGCGCTATAGATGTAGCATGTCTCTTCTTCCGTGCGCTATAGATGCAGCATGTCACTTCTTCCATGCGCTATAGATGTAGCATGTCACTTCTTCCGTGCGCTATAGATGTAGCATGTCTCTTCTTCCGTGCGCTATAGATGCAGCATGTCACTTCTCCCGTGCGCTATAGATGCAGCATGTCACTTCTTCCATGCGCTATAGATGCAGCATGTCACTTCTTCCGTGCGCTATAGATGCAGCATGTCACTTCTCCCGTGCGCTATAGATGTAGCATGTCACTTCTTCCATGCGCTATAGATGTAGCATGTCACTTCTTCCGTGCGCTATAGATGTAGCATGTCACTTCTTCCATGCGCTATAGATGCAGCATGTCACTTCTCCCGTGCGCTATAGATGCAGCATGTCACTTCTTCCATGCGCTATAGATGTAGCATGTCACTTCTTCCATGCGCTATAGATGCAGCATGTCACTTCTCCCGTGCGCTATAGATGTAGCATGTCACTTCTTCCGTGTGCTATAGATGTAGCATGTCACTTCTTCCGTGTGCTATAGATGCAGCATGTCACTTCTTCCGTGTGCTATAGATGTAGCATGTCACTTCTTCCGTGTGCTATAGATGCAGCATGTCACTTCTTCCGTGCGCTATAGATGCAGCATGTCACTTCTTCCGTGCGCTATGGATGCAGCATGTCACTTCTTCCGTGCGCTATAGATGTAGCATGTCACTTCTTCCGTGCGCTATAGATGTAGCATGTCACTTCTTCCATGTGCTATGGATGTAGCATGTCACTTCTTCCGTGCGCTATAGATGCAGCATGTCACTTCTTCCATGCGCTATAGATGCAGCATGTCACTTCTCCCGTGCGCTATAGATGCAGCATGTCACTTCTCCCGTGCGCTATAGATGCAGCATGTCACTTCTTCCATGTGCTATAGATGTAGCTTGTCACTTCTTCCGTGCGCTATGGATGCAGCATATCACTTCTTCCATGTGCTATGGATGTAGCATGTCACTTCTTCCATGCGCTATAGATGCAGCATGTCACTTCTCCCGTGCGCTATAGATGCAGCATGTCACTTCTTCCGTGTGCTATGGATGTAGCATGTCACTTCTTCCGTGTGCTATGGATGCAGCATGTCACTTCTTCCATGCGCTATAGATGCAGCATGTCACTTCTCCCGTGCGCTATAGATGCAGCATGTCACTTCTTCCGTGCGCTATAGATGTAGCATGTCACTTCTCCCGTGCGCTATGGATGCAGCATGTCACTTCTTCCGTGCGCTTTGGATGCAGCATGTCACTTCTTCCGTGCGCTATAGATGCAGCATGTCACTTCTTCCGTGCGTTTTGGATGCAGCATGTCACTTCTTCACATGTGCTATAGATGCAGCATGTCACTTCTTCCGTGCGCTATAGATGCAGCATGTCCACTTCTCCCGTGCGCTATAGATGCAGCATGTCACTTCTTCCGTGCGCTATAGATGCAGCATGTCACTTCTTCCGTGCGCTACTAGAGATGCAGCATGTCACTTCTTCCGTGCGCTATAGATGTAGCATGTCTCTTCTTCCGTGCGCTATAGATGCAGCATTGTCACTTCTTCCATGCGCTATAGATGTAGCATGTCACTTCTTCCGTGCGCTATAGATGTAGCATGTCTCTTCTTCCGTGCGCTATAGATGCAGCATGTCACTTCTCCCGTGCGCTATAGATGCAGCATGTCACTTCTTCCATGCGCTATAGATGCAGCATGTCACTTCTTCCGTGCGCTATAGATGCAGCATGTCACTTCTCCCGTGCGCTATAGATGTAGCATGTCACTTCTTCCATGCGCTATAGATGTAGCATGTCACTTCTTCCATGCGCTATAGATGTAGCATGTCACTTCTTCCATGCGCTATAGATGCAGCATGTCACTTCTCCCGTGCGCTATAGATGCAGCATGTCACTTCTTCCGTGCGCTATAGATGCAGCATGTCACTTCTCCCGTGCGCTATAGATGTAGCATGTCACTTCTTCCATGCGCTATAGATGTAGCATGTCACTTCTTCCATGCGCTATAGATGCAGCATGTCACTTCTCCCGTGTGCTATAGATGCAGCATGTCACTTCTTCCGTGTGCTATAGATGTAGCATGTCACTTCTTCCGTGTGCTATAGATGCAGCATGTCACTTCTTCCGTGTGCTATAGATGTAGCATGTCACTTCTTCCGTGTGCTATAGATGCAGCATGTCACTTCTTCCGTGCGCTATAGATGCAGCATGTCACTTCTTCCGTGCGCTATAGATGTAGCATGTCACTTCTTCCATGTGCTATGGATGTAGCATGTCACTTCTTCCGTGCGCTATAGATGCAGCATGTCACTTCTTCCATGCGCTATAGATGCAGCATGTCACTTCTCCCGTGCGCTATAGATGCAGCATGTCACTTCTTCCGTGCGCTATAGATGTAGCTTGTCACTTCTTCCGTGCGCTATGGATGCAGCATGTCACTTCTTCCATGTGCTATGGATGTAGCATGTCACTTCTTCCATGCGCTATAGATGCAGCATGTCACTTCTCCCGTGCGCTATAGATGCAGCATGTCACTTCTTCCGTGTGCTATGGATGTAGCATGTCACTTCTTCCGTGTGCTATGGATGCAGCATGTCACTTCTTCCATGCGCTATAGATGCAGCATGTCACTTCTCCCGTGCGCTATAGATGCAGCATGTCACTTCTTCCGTGCGCTATAGATGTAGCATGTCACTTCTCCCGTGCGCTATGGATGCAGCATGTCACTTCTTCCGTGCGCTTTGGATGCAGCATGTCACTTCTTCCGTGCGCTATAGATGCAGCATGTCACTTCTTCCGTGCGCTATAGATGCAGCATGTCACTTCTTCCGTGTGCTATAGATGCAGCATGTCACTTCTTCCGTGTGCTATAGATGCAGCATGTCACTTCTTCCGTGCGCTATAGATGCAGCATGTCACTTCTTCCGTGCGCTATAGATGTAGCATGTCACTTCTTCCATGCGCTATAGATGCAGCATGTCACTTCTTCCGTGCGCTGTAGATGCAGCATGTCACTTCTTCCGTGCGCTATAGATGCAGCATGTCACTTCTTCCGTGCGCTATAGATGCAGCATGTCACTTCTTCCGTGTGCTATAGATGCAGCATGTCACTTCTTCCGTGCGCTATAGATGCAGCATGTCACTTCTTCCGTGCGCTATAGATGCAGCATGTCACTTCTTCCGTGCGCTATAGATGCAGCATGTCACTTCTTCCGTGCGCTATAGATGCAGCATGTCACTTCTTCCGTGCGCTATAGATGCAGCATGTCACTTCTTCCATGCGCTATAGATGTAGCATGTCACTTCTTCCGTGCGCTATAGATGCAGCATGTCACTTCTTCCGTGCGCTATAGATGCAGCATGTCACTTCTTCCGTGCGCTATAGATGTAGCATGTCACTTCTTCCGTGCGCTATAGATGTAGCATGTCACTTCTTCCGTGCGCTATAGATGTAGCATGTCACTTCTTCCATGTGCTATAGATGTAGCATGTCACTTCTTCCATGTGCTATAGATGTAGCATGTCACTTCTTCCATGCGCTATAGATGTAGCATGTCACTTCTTCCGTGCGCTATAGATGTAGCATGTCACTTCTCCCGTGCGCTATAGATGTAGCATGTCACTTCTTCCGTGCGCTATAGATGCAGCATGTCACTTCTTCCATGTGCTATAGATGCAGCATGTCACTTCTTCCGTGCGCTATAGATGTAGCATGTCACTTCTTCCATGTGCTATAGATGCAGCATGTCACTTCTTCCGTGCGCTATAGATGCAGCATGTCACTTCTTCCGTGCGCTATAGATGTAGCATGTCACTTCTTCCATGTGCTATAGATGTAGCATGTCACTTCTTCCGTGTGCTATAGATGCAGCATGTCACTTCTTCCGTGTGCTATAGATGCAGCATGTCACTTCTTCCATGTGCTATAGATGTAGCATGTCTCTTCTTCCGTGTGCTATAGATGTAGCATGTCACTTCTTCCGTGTGCTATAGATGCAGCATGTCACTTCTTCCATGTGCTATAGATGTAGCATGTCTCTTCTTCCGTGTGCTATAGATGCAGCATGTCACTTCTTCCGTGTGCTATAGATGTAGCATGTCTCTTCTTCCGTGTGCTATAGATGTAGCATGTCTCTTCTTCCGTGTGCTATAGATGTAGCATGTCTCTTCTTCCGTGTGCTATAGATGCAGCATGTCACTTCTTCCATGTGCTATAGATGTAGCATGTCTCTTCTTCCGTGTGCTATAGATGTAGCATGTCACTTCTTCCGTGTGCTATAGATGCAGCATGTCACTTCTTCCATGTGCTATAGATGTAGCATGTCTCTTCTTCCGTGTGCTATAGATGCAGCATGTCACTTCTTCCGTGTGCTATAGATGTAGCATGTCTCTTCTTCCGTGTGCTATAGATGTAGCATGTCACTTCTTCCGTGCGCTATAGATGCAGCATGTCACTTCTTCCATGTGCTATAGATGCAGCATGTCACTTCTTCCGTGTGCTATAGATGCAGCATGTCACTTCTTCCGTGTGCTATAGATGTAGCATGTCACTTCTTCCGTGTGCTATAGATGCAGCATGTCACTTCTTCCGTGTGCTATAGATGCAGCATGTCACTTCTTCCATGCGCTATAGATGCAGCATGTCACTTCTTCCATGTGCTATAGATGTAGCATGTCACTTCTTCCGTGTGCTATAGATGCAGCATGTCACTTCTTCCGTGCGCTATAGATGTAGCATGTCACTTCTTCCATGTGCTATAGATGCAGCATGTCACTTCTTCCGTGTGCTATAGATGTAGCATGTCACTTCTTCCGTGTGCTATAGATGTAGCATGTCACTTCTTCCATGTGCTATAGATGCAGCATGTCACTTCTTCCGTGCGCTATAGATGCAGCATGTCACTTCTTCCGTGCGCTATAGATGTAGCATGTCTCTTCTTCCATGTGCTATAGATGTAGCATGTCACTTCTTCCATGCGCTATGGATGCAGCATGTCACTTCTTCCATGCGCTATAGATGTAGCATGTCACTTCTTCCATGCGCTATAGATGCAGCATGTCACTTCTTCCATGTGCTATAGATGTAGCATGTCACTTCTTCCGTGCGCTATAGATGTAGCATGTCACTTCTTCCGTGCGCTATAGATGTAGCATGTCACTTCTTCCATGTGCTATAGATGTAGCATGTCACTTCTTCCGTGCGCTATAGATGTAGCATGTCACTTCTCCCGTGCGCTATAGATGCAGCATGTCACTTCTTCCGTGCGCTATAGATGCAGCATGTCACTTCTTCCATGTGCTATAGATGCAGCATGTCACTTCTCCCGTGCGCTATAGATGTAGCATGTCACTTCTTCCGTGCGCTATAGATGTAGCATGTCACTTCTTCCGTGCGCTATGGATGCAGCATGTCACTTCTTCCATGCGCTATAGATGCAGCATGTCACTTCTTCCATGCGCTATGGATGCAGCATGTCACTTCTTCCATGCGCTATGGATGCAGCATGTCACTTCTTCCATGCGCTATGGATGCAGCATGTCACTTCTTCCATGCGCTATAGATGCAGCATGTCACTTCTTCCATGCGCTATAGATGCAGCAGGTCACTTCTTCCGTGTGCTATAGATGTAGCATGTCACTTCTTCCATGCGCTATAGATGCAGTATGTCACTTCTTCCATGCGCTATAGATGCAGCAGGTCACTTCTTCCGTGTGCTATAGATGCAGCATGTCACTTCTTCCGTGTGCTATAGATGCAGCATGTCACTTCTCCCGTGCGCTATAGATGTAGCATGTCACTTCTTCCGTGCGCTATAGATGTAGCATGTCACTTCTTCCATGTGCTATAGATGCAGCATGTCACTTCTCCCGTGTGCTATAGATGCAGCATGTCACTTCTCCCGTGCGCTATAGATGTAGCATGTCACTTCTTCCGTGCGCTATAGATGCAGCATGTCACTTCTTCCGTGTGCTATAGATGCAGCATGTCACTTCTCCCGTGCGCTATAGATGTAGCATGTCACTTCTTCCGTGCGCTATAGATGCAGCATGTCACTTCTTCCATGTGCTATAGATGCAGCATGTCACTTCTTCCGTGCGCTATAGATGCAGCATGTCACTTCTTCCATGTGCTATAGATGCAGCATGTCACTTCTTCCGTGCGCTATAGATGCAGCATGTCACTTCTTCCGTGCGCTATAGATGTAGCATGTCACTTCTTCCGTGCGCTATAGATGCAGCATGTCACTTCTTCCGTGCGCTATAGATGCAGCATGTCACTTCTTCCGTGTGCTATAGATGTAGCATGTCACTTCTTCCGTGTGCTATAGATGCAGCATGTCACTTCTTCCGTGCGCTATAGATGCAGCATGTCACTTCTTCCGTGTGCTATAGATGCAGCATGTCACTTCTTCCGTGTGCTATAGATGCAGCATGTCACTTCTTCCGTGTGCTATAGATGCAGCATGTCACTTCTTCCGTGCGCTATAGATGCAGCATGTCACTTCTTCCGTGTGCTATAGATGTAGCATGTCACTTCTTCCGTGTGCTATAGATGTAGCATGTCACTTCTTCCATGTGCTATAGATGTAGCATGTCACTTCTTCCGTGCGCTATAGATGTAGCATGTCACTTCTTCCATGTGCTATAGATGTAGCAGGTCACTTCTTCCATGTGCTATAGATGTAGCATGTCACTTCTTCCGTGTGCTATAGATGTAGCATGTCACTTCTTCCATGTGCTATAGATGCAGCATGTCACTTCTTCCGTGCGCTATAGATGCAGCATGTCACTTCTTCCGTGTGCTATAGATGTAGCATGTCTCTTCTTCCATGCGCTATAGATGTAGCATGTCACTTCTTCCGTGCGCTATAGATGCAGCATGTCACTTCTTCCGTGCGCTATAGATGCAGCATGTCACTTCTTCCGTGTGCTATGGATGCAGCATGTCACTTCTTCCGTGTGCTATAGATGCAGCATGTCACTTCTTCCATGTGCTATAGATGCAGCATGTCACTTCTTCCGTGTGCTATAGATGTAGCATGTCACTTCTTCCGTGCGCTATAGATGCAGCATGTCACTTCTTCCATGTGCTATAGATGCAGCATGTCACTTCTTCCGTGCGCTATAGATGCAGCATGTCACTTCTTCCGTGCGCTATAGATGTAGCATGTCACTTCTTCCGTGCGCTATAGATGCAGCATATCACTTCTTTCGTGCGCTATAGATGTAGCATGTCACTTCTTCCGTGTGCTATAGATGTAGCATGTCACTTTTTCCGTGCGCTATAGATGCAGCATGTCACTTCTTCCGTGCGCTATAGATGTAGCATGTCACTTCTTCCATGCGCTATAGATGCAGCATGTCACTTCTTCCGTGTGCTATAGATGCAGCATGTCACTTCTTCCGTGCGCTATAGATGTAGCATGTCACTTCTTCCGTGCGCTATGGATGCAGCATGTCACTTCTTCCATGCGCTATAGATGCAGCATGTCACTTCTTCCGTGCGCTATAGATGCAGCATGTCACTTCTTCCGTGCGCTATAGATGCAGCATGTCACTTCTTCCATGTGCTATAGATGCAGCATGTCACTTCTTCCGTGCGCTATAGATGTAGCATGTCACTTCTCCCGTGTGCTATAGATGCAGCATGTCTCTTCTTCCATGCGCTATAGATGTAGCATGTCTCTTCTTCCGTGCGCTATAGATGTAGCATTTCTCTTCTTCCGTGCGCTATGGATGCAGCATGTCACTTCTTCCGTGCGCTATAGATGCAGCATGTCTCTTCTTCCATGCGCTATAGATGTAGCATGTCTCTTCTTCCGTGTGCTATAGATGCAGCATGTCACTTCTTCCGTGTGCTATAGATGTAGCATGTCACTTCTCCCGTGTGCTATAGATGCAGCATGTCTCTTCTTCCATGCGCTATAGATGTAGCATGTCTCTTCTTCCGTGTGCTATAGATGCAGCATGTCACTTCTTCCGTGCGCTATAGATGTAGCATGTCACTTCTTCCGTGCGTTATGGATGCAGCATGTCACTTCTTCCGTGTGCTATAGATGTAGCATGTCACTTCTTCCGTGTGCTATAGATGTAGCATGTCACTTCTTCCGTGCGCTATAGATGCAGCATGTCACTTCTTCCGTGTGCTATAGATGTAGCATGTCACTTCTTCCGTGCGCTATAGATGTAGCATGTCACTTCTTCCGTGCGCTATAGATGTAGCATGTCTCTTCTTCCGTGCGCTATAGATGTAGCATGTCACTTCTTCCGTGTGCTATAGATGCAGCATGTCACTTCTTCCGTGCGCTATGGATGCAGCATGTCACTTCTTCCGTGTGCTATAGATGTAGCATGTCACTTCTTCCGTGCGCTATGGATGCAGCATGTCACTTCTTCCGTGCGCTATAGATGCAGCATGTCACTTCTTCCGTGCGCTATAGATGCAGCATGTCACTTCTTCCGTGCGCTATAGATGCAGCATGTCACTTCTTCCGTGCGCTATAGATGTAGCATGTCACTTCTCCCGTGCGCTATAGATGTAGCATGTCACTTCTTCCGTGCGCTATAGATGTAGCATGTCACTTCTTCCGTGCGCTATGGATGCAGCATGTCACTTCTTCCGTGTGCTATAGATGTAGCATGTCACTTCTTCCGTGTGCTATAGATGCAGCATGTCACTTCTTCCATGCGCTATAGATGCAGCATGTCACTTCTTCCGTGCGCTATAGATGCAGCATGTCTCTTCTTCCATGTGCTATAGATGCAGCATGTCACTTCTCCCGTGCGCTATAGATGCAGCATGTCACTTCTTCCATGCGCTATAGATGCAGCATGTCTCTTCTTCCATGTGCTATAGATGTAGCATGTCACTTCTCCCGTGCGCTATAGATGCAGCATGTCACTTCTTCCATGTGCTATAGATGCAGCATGTCACTTCTTCCATGCGCTATAGATGCAGCATGTCACTTCTTCCATGCGCTATAGATGCAGCATGTCACTTCTTCCGTGCGCTATAGATGCAGCATGTCACTTCTTCCGTGTGCTATAGATGCAGCATGTCACTTCTTCCGTGTGCTATAGATGCAGCATGTCACTTCTTCCGTGCGCTATAGATGCAGCATGTCACTTCTTCCGTGCGCTATAGATGCAGCATGTCACTTCTTCCGTGCGCTATGGATGCAGCATGTCACTTCTTCCATGCGCTATAGATGTAGCATGTCTCTTCTTCCATGCGCTATAGATGCAGCATGTCACTTCTTCCATGCGCTATAGATGTAGCATGTCTCTTCTTCCATGCGCTATAGATGCAGCATGTCACTTCTTCCGTGCGCTATAGATGCAGCATGTCACTTCTTCCGTGCGCTATAGATGCAGCATGTCACTTCTCCCGTGCGCTATAGATGCAGCATGTCACTTCTTCCATGTGCTATAGATGCAGCATGTCACTTCTTCCATGTGCTATAGATGCAGCATGTCACTTCTTCCATGTGCTATAGATGCAGCATGTCACTTCTTCCGTGCGCTATAGATGCAGCATGTCACTTCTTCCGTGCGCTATAGATGCAGCATGTCACTTCTTCCGTGCGCTATAGATGTAGCATGTCACTTCTTCCGTGCGCTATAGATGTAGCATGTCACTTCTTCCGTGCGCTATGGATGCAGCATGTCACTTCTCCCGTGCGCTATAGATGCAGCATGTCACTTCTTCCATGTGCTATAGATGCAGCATGTCACTTCTTCCATGTGCTATAGATGCAGCATGTCACTTCTTCCATGCGCTATAGATGCAGCATGTCACTTCTTCCATGCGCTATAGATGCAGCATGTCACTTCTTCCATGTGCTATAGATGCAGCATGTCACTTCTTCCATGTGCTATAGATACAGCATGTCACTTCTTCCATGCGCTATAGATGCAGCATGTCACTTCTTCCATGCGCTATAGATGCAGCATGTCACTTCTTCCATGTGCTATAGATGCAGCATGTCACTTCTTCCATGCGCTATAGATGCAGCAGGTCACTTCTTCCGTGTGCTATAGATGTAGCATGTCACTTCTTCCGTGTGCTATAGATGCAGCATGTCACTTCTTCCGTGTGCTATAGATGTAGCATGTCACTTCTCCCGTGCGCTATAGATGCAGCATGTCACTTCTTCCATGTGCTATAGATGCAGCATGTCACTTCTTCCATGTGCTATAGATGCAGCATGTCACTTCTTCCATGTGCTATAGATGCAGCATGTCACTTCTTCCATGCGCTATAGATGCAGCATGTCACTTCTTCCATGTGCTATAGATGCAGCATGTCACTTCTTCCATGCGCTATAGATGCAGCAGGTCACTTCTTCCGTGTGCTATAGATGTAGCATGTCACTTCTTCCGTGCGCTATGGATGCAGCATGTCACTTCTTCCGTGTGCTATGGATGCAGCATGTCACTTCTTCCATGTGCTATAGATGCAGCATGTCACTTCTTCCGTGTGCTATAGATGTAGCATGTCACTTCTTCCGTGTGCTATAGATGTAGCATGTCACTTCTTCCGTGCGCTATAGATGTAGCATGTCTCTTCTTCCATGCGCTATAGATGTAGCATGTCACTTCTTCCATGTGCTATAGATGCAGCATGTTACTTCTTCCATGTGCTATAGATGTAGCATGTCACTTCTTCCGTGTGCTATAGATGTAGCATGTCACTTCTTCCGTGTGCTATAGATGCAGCATGTTACTTCTTCCATGTGCTATAGATGTAGCATGTCTCTTCTTCCATGCGCTATAGATGTAGCATGTCACTTCTTCCATGTGCTATAGATGTAGCATGTCACTTCTTCCATGTGCTATAGATGCAGCATGTCTCTTCTTCCGTGTGCTATAGATGTAGCATGTCACTTCTTCCGTGCGCTATAGATGTAGCATGTCTCTTCTTCCATGCGCTATAGATGTAGCATGTCACTTCTTCCATGTGCTATAGATGTAGCATGTCACTTCTTCCATGTGCTATAGATGCAGCATGTTACTTCTTCCATGTCCTATAGATGTAGCATGTCACTTCTTCCATGTGCTATAGATGCAGCATGTCACTTCTTCCGTGCGCTATAGATGTAGCATGTCACTTCTTCCGTGTGCTATGGATGCAGCATGTCACTTCTTCCGTGTGCTATAGATGCAGCATGTCACTTCTTCCGTGTGCTATAGATGTAGCATGTCACTTCTTCCGTGTGCTATAGATGCAGCATATCACTTCTTCCGTGCGCTATAGATGTAGCATGTCTCTTCTTCCATGCGCTATAGATGCAGCATGTCACTTCTTCCGTGTGCTATGGATGCAGCATGTCTCTTCTTCCGTGTGCTATAGATGTAGCATGTCACTTCTTCCGTGTGCTATAGATGTAGCATGTCTCTTCTTCCATGCGCTATAGATGTAGCATGTCACTTCTTCCATGTGCTATAGATGCAGCATGTTACTTCTTCCATGTGCTATAGATGTAGCATGTCACTTCTTCCGTGTGCTATAGATGTAGCATGTCACTTCTTCCGTGCGCTATAGATGTAGCATGTCTCTTCTTCCATGCGCTATAGATGTAGCATGTCACTTCTTCCATGCGCTATAGATGCAGCATGTCACTTCTTCCATGCGCTATAGATGTAGCATGTCACTTCTTCCGTGTGCTATAGATGCAGCATGTCACTTCTTCCGTGTGCTATAGATGTAGCATGTCACTTCTTCCGTGTGCTATAGATGTAGCATGTCACTTCTTCCGTGTGCTATAGATGTAGCATGTCACTTCTTCCATGCGCTATAGATGTAGCATGTCACTTCTTCCATGTGCTATAGATGTAGCATGTCACTTCTTCCGTGCGCTATAGATGCAGCATGTTACTTCTTCCATGTGCTATAGATGTAGCATGTCACTTCTTCTATGTGCTATAGATGCAGCATGTCACTTCTTCCGTGCGCTATAGATGTAGCATGTCACTTCTTCCGTGTGCTATGGATGCAGCATGTCACTTCTTCCGTGTGCTATAGATGCAGCATGTCACTTCTTCCGTGTGCTATAGATGCAGCATGTCACTTCTTCCGTGTGCTATAGATGCAGCATGTCACTTCTTCCGTGTGCTATAGATGCAGCATGTCACTTCTTCCGTGTGCTATAGATGCAGCATGTCACTTCTTCCGTGTGCTATAGATGTAGCATGTCTCTTCTTCCATGCGCTATAGATGCAGCATGTCTCCTCTTCCGTGCGCTATAGATGCAGCATGTCACTTCTTCCATGTGCTATAGATGTAGCATGTCACTTCTTCCGTGCGCTATAGATGCAGCATGTCACTTCTTCCATGTGCTATAGATGTAGCATGTCACTTCTTCCGTGTGCTATAGATGCAGCATGTCACTTCTCCCGTGCGCTATAGATGCAGCATGTCACTTCTCCCGTGCGCTATAGATGCAGCATGTCACTTCTCCCGTGCGCTATAGATGTAGCATGTCTCTTCTTCCATGTGCTATAGATGTAGCATGTCACTTCTTCCGTGTGCTATAGATGCAGCATGTCACTTCTCCCGTGCGCTATAGATGCAGCATGTCACTTCTTCCGTGCGCTATAGATGCAGCATGTCTCTTCTTCCGTGTGCTATAGATGTAGCATGTCACTTCTTCCGTGCGCTATAGATGTAGCATGTCTCTTCTTCCATGCGCTATAGATGCAGCATGTCACTTCTTCCGTGTGCTATGGATGCAGCATGTCTCTTCTTCCGTGTGCTATAGATGTAGCATGTCACTTCTTCCGTGTGCTATAGATGTAGCATGTCACTTCTTCCGTGTGCTATAGATGCAGCATATCACTTCTTCCGTGCGCTATAGATGTAGCATGTCTCTTCTTCCATGCGCTATAGATGTAGCATGTCACTTCTTCCATGTGCTATAGATGCAGCATGTCACTTCTTCCATGTGCTATAGATGCAGCATGTCACTTCTTCCATGCGCTATAGATGTAGCATGTCACTTCTTCCATGTGCTATAGATGCAGCATGTCACTTCTTCCATGTGCTATAGATGCAGCATGTCACTTCTTCCATGCGCTATAGATGTAGCATGTCTCTTCTTCCATGCGCTATAGATGTAGCATGTCTCTTCTTCCATGTGCTATAGATGTAGCATGTCACTTCTTCCATGTGCTATAGATGCAGCATGTCACTTCTTCCATGCGCTATAGATGCAGCATGTCACTTCTTCCATGTGCTATAGATGCAGCATGTCACTTCTTCCATGTGCTATAGATGTAGCATGTCTCTTCTTCCATGCGCTATAGATGTAGCATGTCACTTCTTCCATGTGCTATAGATGTAGCATGTCACTTCTTCCGTGTGCTATAGATGTAGCATGTCACTTCTTCCGTGTGCTATAGATGTAGCATGTCACTTCTTCCGTGTGCTATAGATGTAGCATGTCACTTCTTCCGTGTGCTATAGATGCAGCATGTCACTTCTTCCATGTGCTATAGATGTAGCATGTCACTTCTTCCATGTGCTATAGATGTAGCATGTCTCTTCTTCCATGCGCTATAGATGTAGCATGTCACTTCTTCCATGTGCTATAGATGTAGCATGTCACTTCTTCCGTGTGCTATAGATGCAGCATGTCACTTCTTCCATGTGCTATAGATGTAGCATGTCACTTCTTCCATGTGCTATAGATGCAGCATGTCACTTCTTCCATGTGCTATAGATGTAGCATGTCACTTCTTCCGTGTGCTATAGATGCAGCATGTCACTTCTTCCATGTGCTATAGATGTAGCATGTCACTTCTTCCATGTGCTATAGATGCAGCATGTCACTTCTTCCATGTGCTATAGATGCAGCATGTCACTTCTTCCGTGCACTATAGATGTAGCATGTCACTTCTTCCATGTGCTATAGATGTAGCATGTCACTTCTTCCATGTGCTATAGATGCAGCATGTCACTTCTTCCATGTGCTATAGATGTAGCATGTCACTTCTTCCATGTGCTATAGATGTAGCATGTCACTTCTTCCATGTGCTATAGATGCAGCATGTCACTTCTTCCGTGCACTATAGATGTAGCATGTCACTTCTTCCATGTGCTATAGATGCAGCATGTCACTTCTTCCATGTGCTATAGATGTAGCATGTCACTTCTTCCATGCGCTATAGATGCAGCATGTCACTTCTTCCATGTGCTATAGATGTAGCATGTCACTTCTTCCATGCGCTATAGATGTAGCATGTCACTTCTTCCATGTGCTATAGATGCAGCATGTCTCTTCTTCCGTGCGCTATAGATGCAGCATGTCTCTTCTTCCGTGCGCTATAGATGTAGCATGTCACTTCTTCCATGTGCTATAGATGTAGCATGTCACTTCTTCCATGTGCTATAGATGTAGCATGTCACTTCTTCCGTGCGCTATAGATGCAGCATGTCACTTCTTCCGTGCGCTATAGATGTAGCATGTCACTTCTTCCGTGCGCTATAGATGTAGCATGTCTCTTCTTCCGTGCGCTATAGATGTAGCATGTCACTTCTTCCGTGCGCTATAGATGTAGCATGTCACTTCTTCCGTGCGCTATAGATGCAGCATGTCACTTCTTCCGTGCGCTATAGATGTAGCATGTCACTTCTTCCGTGCGCTATAGATGTAGCATGTCTCTTCTTCCGTGCGCTATAGATGCAGCATGTCACTTCTTCCGTGCGCTATAGATGCAGCATGTCACTTCTTCCATGCGCTATAGATGTAGCATGTCACTTCTTCCGTGCGCTATAGATGTAGCATGTCACTTCTTCCGTGCGCTATAGATGTAGCATGTCACTTCTTCCGTGCGCTATAGATGCAGCATGTCACTTCTTCCGTGTGCTATAGATGCAGCATGTCACTTCTTCCGTGCGCTATAGATGTAGCATGTCTCTTCTTCCGTGCGCTATAGATGTAGCATGTCACTTCTTCCGTGCGCTATAGATGTAGCATGTCTCTTCTTCCGTGCGCTATAGATGTAGCATGTCACTTCTTCCGTGCGCTATAGATGCAGCATGTCACTTCTTCCGTGCGCTATAGATGTAGCATGTCACTTCTTCCATGCGCTATGGATGTAGCATGTCACTTCTTCCGTGTGCTATAGATGTAGCATGTCACTTCTTCCATGCGCTATGGATGCAGCATGTCACTTCTTCCGTGCGCTATAGATGCAGCATGTCACTTCTTCCGTGCGTTTTGGATGCAGCTGGTCACTTCTTCCATGTGCTATAGATGTAGCATGTCACTTCTTCCGTGCGCTATAGATGCAGCATGTCACTTCTTCCATGTGCTATAGATGTAGCATGTCACTTCTTCCGTGCGTTTTGGATGCAGCTGGTCACTTCTTCCGTGCATTCCCCGCTACTCCCCCTGCATCCCGGGGGTTGTGACCTCATATTAGAGACGTGGACCCCAGCACTTCCCCTGCACCCCGGGGGTTGTGACCTCATATTAGAGACATGGACCCTGGCACTCACCCTGCACCCCGGGAGTTGCGCCCTTATATTCGAGACATATTATTGCACCCCCTATAGTCCTCCATATAGTATAATGCACCCCCATAGACCTCCATATAGTATAATGTACCCAATAGTCATCCACATTATGATGCACCCCATAGCAGTCCATATATTATAATGCACCCCCATAGTCTTCTATATAGTATAATGCACCCCATAGTCCTCCATATATTATATAGCACCCCGATAGACTTCCATATAGTATAATGCAACCCCATATAGTATAATGCAACCACATAGTCCTCCATATATTTTAATGCACCCCCCATAGTCCTCCATATTGTATAATGCACCCCCATAGTCCTCTACATAGTGTAATGCATCCCCATTGTCCTCTATATATTATAATTCACCCCCACAGTCATCCATATATTATAATGCACCCCCATAGTCTTCTATATAGTATAATGGACCCCCATAGTCCCCCATATGTTATAGTGCACCCCCCCATAGTCCTCCATATAGTATAATGCACCCCTATAGTCTTCCATATAGTATAATGCACCCCATAGTTCTCCATATATTATAATGCACCCCCATAGTCTTCCATATAGTATAATGCACCCCCATATAGTATAATGTCCTCCAAATAGTATAATGCACCCCCATAATCCTCCATATATTATAATGCACCCACCATAGTCCTCCATATAATATAATACACCTACATAGTCCTCCATATAGTATAACGCACTTCCCATAGTCCTTTATACAGTATAATGCACCCCCATAGTCCGCTATACAGTATAATGCACCCCCATAGTCCTCCATATAGTATAATCCATCCCCATAGTACTCTATACTGTATAATGCACCCTCCCATAGTCCTCCATATAATATAATACACCTACATAGTCCTCCGTATATTACAATGCATCCCTCATAGTCCTCTATACAGTATTATTCACCCCCATAGTCCTCTATACTGTATAATGCACCCTCCCATAGTCCTCCATATAATATAATACACCTACATAGTCCTCCGTATATTACAATGCACCCCTCATAGTCCTCTATACAGTATAATGCACTCCCCATAGTCCTCTATACAGTATAATGCAATCCCCATAGTCCTCAATACAGTATAATGCACCCCTCATAGTCCTCCATATAGTGTAATGCACCCCCATAGTCCTCTATACAGTATAATGCACCCCATAGTCCTCTATACTGTATAATGCACCTTCCCATAGTCCTCCATATAGTATAATGCACCCCCCATAGTCCTCCATATAGTATAATGCACCCACATAGTCCTCTATACAGTATAATGCACCCCCATAGCCCTCCATATAGTATAATGCACCCCCATAGTCGTCTATACAGTATAATACACCCCCATAGTCCTCCATATAGTATAATGCACCCCCATAGTCCTCCATATAGTATAATGCACCTCCATAGTCCTCTATACAGTATAGTGCACCCCCATAGTCTTCTATACAGTATAATGCACCGCGATAGTCGTCTATACAGTATAATGCACCCCCATAGTCCTCTATACAGTATAAGGTCCCTCCATAGTCATCTATATAGTATTATGCACCCCCATAGTCCTCTTTACTGTATAATGCACCCCCATAGTCCTCTATACAGTATTATTCACCCCCATAGTCCTCTATACTGTATAATGCACCCTCCCATAGTCCTCTATATAATATAATACACCTACATAGTCCTCCGTATATTACAATGCACCCCTCATAGTCCTCTATACAGTATAATGCACTCCCCATAGTCCTCTATACAGTATAATGCACTCCCCATAGTCCTCTATACAGTATAATGCACTCCCCATAGTCCTCAATACAGTATAATGCACCCCTCATAGTCCTCCATATAGTGTAATGCACCCCCATAGTCCTCTATACAGTATAATGCACCCCATAGTCCTCTATACTGTATAATGCACCTTCCCATAGTCCTCCATATAGTATAATGCACCCCATAGTCCTCTATACTATATAATGCACCTTCCCATAGTCCTCCATATAGTATAATGCACCCCCATAGTCGTCTATACAGTATAATACACCCCCATAGTCCTCCATATAGTATAATGCACACCCATAGTCCTCTATACAGTATAATGCACCCCCATAGTCCTCCATATAGTATAATGCACCCACATAGTCCTCTATACAGTATAATGCACCCCCATAGTCCTCCATATAGTATAATGCACCCACATAGTCGTCTATACAGTATAATACACCCCCATAGTCCTCTATATAGTATAATGCACCCACATAGTCGTCTATACAGTATAATACACCCCCATAGTCCTCTATATAGTATAATGCACCCCCATAGTCGTCTATACAGTATAATACACCCCCATAGTCCTCCATATAGTATAATGCACCCCCATAGTCCTCTATACAGTATAATGCACTCCCCATAGTCCTCTATACAGTATAATGCACTCCCCATAGTCCTCAATACAGTATAATGCACCCCTCATAGTCCTCCATATAGTGTAATGCACCCCCATAGTCCTCTATACAGTATAATGCACCCCATAGTCCTCTATACTGTATAATGCACCTTCCCATAGTCCTCCATATAGTATAATGCACCCCCCATAGTCCTCCATATAGTATAATGCACCCACATAGTCCTCTATACAGTATAATGCACCCCCATAGCCCTCCATATAGTATAATGCACCCCCATAGTCGTCTATACAGTATAATACACCCCCATAGTCCTCCATATAGTATAATGCACCCCCATAGTCCTCCATATAGTATAATGCACCTCCATAGTCCTCTATACAGTATAGTGCACCCCCATAGTCTTCTATACAGTATAATGCACCGCGATAGTCGTCTATACAGTATAATGCACCCCCATAGTCCTCTATACAGTATAAGGTCCCTCCATAGTCATCTATATAGTATTATGCACCCCCATAGTCCTCTTTACTGTATAATGCACCCCCATAGTCCTCTATACAGTATTATTCACCCCCATAGTCCTCTATACTGTATAATGCACCCTCCCATAGTCCTCTATATAATATAATACACCTACATAGTCCTCCGTATATTACAATGCACCCCTCATAGTCCTCTATACAGTATAATGCACTCCCCATAGTCCTCTATACAGTATAATGCACTCCCCATAGTCCTCAATACAGTATAATGCACCCCTCATAGTCCTCCATATAGTGTAATGCACCCCCATAGTCCTCTATACAGTATAATGCACCCCATAGTCCTCTATACTGTATAATGCACCTTCCCATAGTCCTCCATATAGTATAATGCACCCCATAGTCCTCTATACTATATAATGCACCTTCCCATAGTCCTCCATATAGTATAATGCACCCCCATAGTCGTCTATACAGTATAATACACCCCCATAGTCCTCCATATAGTATAATGCACACCCATAGTCCTCTATACAGTATAATGCACCCCCATAGTCCTCCATATAGTATAATGCACCCACATAGTCCTCTATACAGTATAATGCACCCCCATAGTCCTCCATATAGTATAATGCACCCACATAGTCGTCTATACAGTATAATACACCCCCATAGTCCTCCATATAGTATAATGCACCCCCATAGTCGTCTATACAGTATAATACACCCCCATAGTCCTCCATATAGTATAATGCACCCCCATAGTCGTCTATACAGTATAATACACCCCCATAGTCCTCCATATAGTATAATGCACCCCCATAGTCCTCTATACAGTATAATGCACCCCCATAGTCATCCATATAGTATAATGCACCCCCATAGTCCTCTATACAGTATAATGCACCCCCATAGTCCTCCATATAGTATAATGCACTCCCCCATAGTCCTCCATATAGTATAATGCACCCCCATAGTACTCCATATGGTATAATGCACAGCTCACAGTAATAAATATAGTATTATGGCCACCCTGTACTCACTGATTTTAAAACAATAAATTCTCACCTCTCTAGTGATGGAAGAGGGAGCGGACAAATTAGCAGACAGTGGAGCGCTTTCGCTTTCATCATTGCTTTCAAATGTATTGACATGCGATTCTGGGTAGGGAGGACGCCGGCACCGGGTATCCCTGACTCACGGGCCCCATAGTGGCCTGGTGGTCTGCGCCTGTGACCAGCATGCTCCCTATTATTCCCTTTCTGTTGGATCAATGTCTGGTTGGATTTGTCCGTTGTTGTCCCCGTCCTGGCAGCGCTCATATTCTATATTGGCTGTCCCCATATTGCGGTCGGGGTCCCCCTGTGCAGCCTGTGGTCGCCGTGTGATGTGCTGCAGATTATCGGACATATTAGGATCAGCAGGTCCTGCCGTTAGGCCTCATTCACACTTCAGGTTTTGATCACAGCAGGTGCCTCTCACGTCTAGCTTTCCTCTGTGCGCGCCACTCCTGGCCTTGGCATAGAAACACTGGTGATAAAATACTACGGTGTGAATTAGTCCCTAATGAAATGATTCATCCGGTGTCGGCCGCGTGGATCGGTGCCGCAGAGATAAGTGGACGCCGCTGACAGCGATCCCTGCGCCTCGGCACGGCCTCATTACCGCGCCGCTCCCCGGAGCCAGACTGTGTTTGACATTATTAATTGGCTTTTCTGTAAAATGAGTCAAATAGATGAAAAGGTTTATCAAGCTGAAATAATTAATTTTGCGGCATTTTGCTGACAGCTCAGTTCCCGTGCGAGGACCGGCCGCTCGCGCCTCGTGATGCCACAGTCTAAAGACATAATAACCGCCATAATTACTGGGGATTTAATTACACGACGAGCAGCAAGGGTTAATCCTGTGGATGCAATCAGCTCCTAATAAAGAAAGGTAATTACACATTGTGCAGAGGGGTCCCCGGGGGCCGCAGATGATCCCCCCGCCACTGCCTCCATGTGTATTTACATAATGGGCGCTTATGGGATGTAGCCACAGCATTGGAGATAGAGAGCAAGCTCCGGGATCCGGCAGTGTCTGAAGCATGACCGACCGGACCGACCGCACTGACCGGACCGACCGCTAACACACAGGACAGTGACAGGATCCGGCAGTGTCTGAACCATGACTGACCGGACCGACCGCACCGACTGGACCGACCGCTAACACACAGGACAGTCACAGGATCCGGCAGTGTCTGAACCATGACTGACCGGACCGACCGGTTGGACATGGTTCAGACACTGCCGGATCCTGTGACTGTCCTGTGTGTGAGCGGTCGGTCCGGTCAGTGCGGTCAGTCATGGTTCAGACACTGCCGGATCCTGTGACTGTCCTGTGTGTTAGCGGTCGGTCCGGTCAGTGCGGTTGGTCCGGTTGGTCATGGTTCAGACACTGCCGGATCCTGTGACTGTCCTGTGTGTTAGCGGTTGGTCCAGTCGGTGCGGTCGGTCCTGTCAGTCATGGTTCAGACTCTGAACCATGACTGACCGGACCGACCGCTAACACACGGGACAGTCACAGGATCCGGCAGTGTCTGAACCATGACCAACCGGACCAACCGCACTGACCGGACCGACCACTAACACACAGGACAGTCACAGGATCCGGCAGTGTCTGAACCATGACTGACCGCACTGACCGGACCGACCGCTCACACACAGGACAGTCACAGGATCCGGCAGTGTCTGAACCATGACCAACTGGACCAACCGCACTGACCGGACCGACCGCTAACACACGGGACAGTCACAGGATCCGGCAGTGTCTGAACCATGACCAACTGGACCAACCGCACTGACCGGACCGACCGCTAACACACAGGACAGTCACAGGATCCGGCAGTGTCTGAACCATGACCAACCGGACCAACCGCACTGACCGGACCGACCGCTAACACACAGGACAGTCACAGGATCCGGCAGTGTCTGAACCATGACTGACCGCACTGACCGGACCGACCGCTAACACACAGGACAGTCACAGGATCCGGCAGTGTCTGAACCATGACCAACCGGACCAAGCGCACTGACCGGACCGACCGCTAACACACAGGACAGTCACAGGATCCGGCAGTGTCTGAAGTTCGCTGCGGTCGGTCCGGTCGGTCATGCTTCAGACACTGCCGGATCTTGTCACTTGTCTTGTGTTAACTGTCGGTGCGGTCGCTCCGGTTGGTGCGGTCGGTCATGCTTCAGACACTGCCGGACTGCCTGTGTGTTAGCTGTCGGTCCGGTCAGTGCGGTCGGTCCGGTCAGTCATGGGTCAGACACTGCCGGATCTTGTCACTGTCCTGTGTGTTCGCTTTCGATCCGGTCGGTGCGATTGGTCCGGTCGGTGCGATCGGTCCGGTCAGTCATGGTTCAGACACTACCGGATCTTGTCACTGTCCTGTGTGTTAGTGGTCGGTCCGGTCGGTCATGCTTCAGACACTGCCGGATCTTGTCACTGTCTTGTGTGTTAGCTGTCGGTGCAGTCGCTGTGGTCGGTCCGGTCGGTCATGCTTCAGACACTGCCGGATCCTGTGACTGTCCTGTGTGTTAGCGGTCGGTCCGGTCAGTCCGGTTGGACATGGTTCAGACACTGCCGGATCCTGTGACTGTCCTGTGTGTTAGCGGTCGGTCCGGTCAGTGCGGTTGGTCCGGTTGGTCATGGTTCAGACACTGCCGGATCCTGTGACTGTCCTGTGTGTTAGCGGTCGGTCCAGTCGGTGCGGTCGGTCCGGTCAGTCATGGTTCAGACTCTGAACCATGACTGACCGGACCGATCGGACCGACCGCTAACACACAGGACAGTCACAGGATCCGGCAGTGTCTGAACCATGACCGACCGCACCGACCGCTCAAACACAGGACAGTCACAGGATCCAGCAGTGTCTGAACAATGACCGACCGGACCGACCGCTGACACACAGGACAGTCACAGGATCCGGCAGTGTCTCAACCATGACCGACCGCACCGACCGCTAAGACACAGGTGTGTCGGGGTATGCGGCAGAGCAGTAAGGGACGCCAGGCCAAGGAACAATCCAAAGGGCTTTATTGGAACCACACAGATGAAGCACCAAACAAATATAAATCCTTAAAGTCTGCAAGGAGTCCACAACAAAACAAAAGATCCAGGGGCACCTCCCGGTATTCCAACGCCAGGGAAAATATGGCAATGGTCCTTATATGAGTTCCTTGAGTCCAACAGGGTGAACAACAAAACGCAATTCCACGTGGCCACTGATCGCCAGTGTGTGACAGTCCATACACAGGCTCTAGGATCCAGCCTCAGCAATAGATTCTAGTCCTTCTCCAGCCGAGATCCAACTAACTGAACTAACATGGGTCTCATTGTTCTTCTCTCCTGGGATCAGCCCCTTAGGTGGGCAGAAGATTCCAACTGCGCCTGGACACTTGATACATGAATTGGAGAAGTCCCATGCTGAGAATAACAAACAATCCCCCACCAGTAGTACATCCAGGACAGTCAAGGAGAGACAGACTATTACACCATGAGCAAAGGTGGGGGAGGGACACAGTGTTACAACCACTTCCCCCTCAATTTCTGTACGGACTAGTGACCTCAACAGGTCGCTTGTCAAGTACACATAAACATGCCGACCCTGACTCAGGGCTCCTCCGGCCTGGACAATCCGTCTGCATTTTGGTGTTGGCTGTCCCTTTTATATTGTATTCTAAAGTTATAGGGTTGAAGAGCCAGGCTCCATCGTAGTAAGCGTCCATTGTCCCCAGAGACTCTGTTCAGCCAGGTGAGGGGATTGTGATCAGTAACCAAAGTGAATTCTCGTCCATACAGATACGGCCTTAGTTTCCCATACTACAGCCAGACATTCCTTCTCAACAGTTGCATAGGCCACTTCTCGGTCCAGCAGTTTCCGGCTGAGATAGGCGATGGGGTGCTCCTCCCCAGCTGCATTCACCTGGCTGAGTACAGCTCCCAGTCCATAAGAAGAGGCATCCGTCTGCACAATGAATCTCCTCTTGTAGTCTGGAGCAGCCAGAACAGGGTCGCAGACCAAGGTGTCCTTCAGACGGTTAAAAGCCTCATCAGAGGCTGGAGTCCAGATCACCAGCCGGGGCATCATTTTCTTCGTGAGGTCTGTTAGGGGCTTGGCCACAGAGCTGAAATGAGAAACAAATTTTCGGTAATAACTGGCAGTGCCCAAAAAAGCCATAACTTGTTTCTTAGTTTGGAGTACTGGCCAGTCTCTAATAGCCTGGATTTTGGCAGGTTCAGGACGTAACTTCCCTCCTCCTTCTCGATGCCCTAGGTATTGGACTTCACCCATCCCCAATTGGTATTTATCAGGTCGAATAGTTAGACCTGCTGTGAGAATCCGGTCAAGAACAACAGCTACTTGATTCAGATGTTCCTCCCATGTGTGGCTGAAGATGGCGATATCATCCAGGTAGGCACAAGCGAAGTCACCACATCCCCGGAGGATCTGGTCCACCATTCTCTGAAAGGTTGCAGGGGCGTTTTTCATTCCGAAAGACATGTTTAGAAATTCATACAGACCAAAGGGGGTTATAAAAGCCGACCTTTCTCTATCTTCCTCCATCAGGGGAATTTGCCAGTATCCCTTACTGAGATCCAAGGTGGTGACGTATCGTGCCCCAGCTAGTCGGTCTAGAAGTTCATCAATGCGGGGCATTGGGTAAGCATCACTGATGGTATGGTCATTTAGTCGTCTGTAGTCCACACAAAATCGAGTACTCCCATCTTTCTTGGGTACTAACATAACAGGAGAGGCCCAAGGACTATGGGAGGCCTGAATCACCCCAAGCTGTAACATCTCCTCCAGCTCATGCTGCATGGTGTTTCTAACTGATTCTGGTACCCGGTAGGGAGCCTGCTGTATGGGACGGATGCCCTGAGTGTCCACATGATGTTGGGTTACTGTGGTTCGACCTGGTCGGGATGAGAAAGCATCTGTTTTTTCTGTAAGGAATCTAAGTGATCTCTCAGAGGAACCTGTTCCACAGTGGATGGGGCTCTGGCTGCTTCAACAAGATCAGGCAATGGGTCCTCATCCTTCTAACCATCTTCTGAAGCCAGCCGACAGCTTGCTATCATAGGTAATGTCCGGTCATGGTACTCCTTAATCATATTCACATGGACAGTCCTTTGTCTTAGACCCTGATCATCTAGAGCAAGAAGGTAATTGGTGCCATTTAGTTTTTTGAGAACCCGGAAGGGACCCACCCATGTTGTCTGGAGTTTATTTTGCCGATGGGGAACAATCATTAAGACTTGTTGTCCCGCTACAAATTCTCGATAGCGTGCTTTGTGGTCATACCATGTCTTCTGTCTGGTTTGAGCCATCCGCACATGATCCTGAGCCAAACTAGCAAGTTGAGCCAGGGTTTCCCGAAGCTTGAGGACATATGGAACAACAGGGGTTCCTGTATCTTCAACTTGCCCCTGCCAGTAGTCCTTTAGCAGAGTTAAGGGTCCTCTGACCTTTCTTCCATAGAGTAGTTCAAAGGAGGAAAACCCAGTGGACTCCTGCGGAAGTTCCTGATAGGCGAACAGGAGATGGGGTAGGTACTTCTCCCAGTCGAAATCCCTGTCAGTGAAGGCCCTTAGCATATTTTTCAGTGTTTGATTAAACCGTTCACAAAGTCCACTGGTTTGAAGATGGTATGCTGTAGTTCGAATTGCCCGTACTCCACAGGTGCGCCACAGACACTGCACCAACTCTGACATGAACTGGGAGCCTTGGTCCGATAAGATCACACTTGGGAATACTACTCGGGTAGAAATGGTAACAACGGCCTCGGCCACCTTGGCTGCAGAAATACTTGACAAGGCCACAGCTTCTGGATATCTGGTGGCATAGTCCACAACAGTGAGAACATACTGCTTTACAGATTTACTTGGTTTAGCCAGAGGTCCAATGATATCAACAGCTACTATTTGAAAGGGTTCTTCTATGATAGGGAGTGGTTGTAAGGGTGCCTTTGGGTGATCTCCGGGTCGCCCTCTACGCTGACATATGTCGCAAGTTCGGCAGAAATGCGCCACTGCTTGAGAAATTCCAAGCCAATAGAAAATTTGAGTCAATCGTCTCTCGGTGCGGGTTTTGCCTTGATGGCCAGCCGTAGGAATGTCATGAGCCAGGTGTAATAGGGAAATTCTGTATTTCTGAGGAACAATCAGCTGTTTGCTATAAGTCCAGAGCTTATCTAAGGAGTCAGCGTTGGTAACCCGATATAGAAGTCCATTTTCTGTGATAATTTTTTCCCCATTTTTTCCTAACTGCCCTACTTCAGCCCGAGCTCTAAAGCTAGTCTGGGTGGGGTCAGTCTCTACCTCTTGTCTAAACTGAACTTTATCCCAAGTGACATTCATATGAGACCCACAAGAAGAATCACTCACCGGCTGTGACGGCAGTTCGGGTGGCCTCATTTCCATTGATGGGTTGAACATGTCCACATCTGCTGCTCTCTTGGCTTGACGTCTGGTTATCGCACCGACAAAGTGGCATTGAAGATTCCCCACATCATTCCCTAGAAGAATGTCTGCAGGAAGGCCGCTCATCACACCAATCATGCATTGTTTTGCCCCAAAGCCATAATCCAGGGTCACACTCGCTCTTGGAATGTATCTTTGAGTACCTCCAGCCAATTCAATGGCAATTCCTGGTCCCTTTTGCATTGCTTCTGGTTGAATTACTCAGGGGATCTGCGATGGTGAGAAAAGCCCTAGTGTCACGAAAGCCAACAACTTTTTGGCCATCCAGCACGACCTCCTGTAGATGTTTATGCTGAAGATCAGAAGAACGGGCGGCTGTGGCTCGCACCCCATAGACTACTGGTAGGGAAGTCAACAGAGTCTTTTGTCGAATCATCAGAGAGTGAATGCAGCTCTTCTCCTACTGAGGTTGCCTGTAGATAATGGACAGGCAAAGGGTGTCTGTAACTGTTTTGCCTCCGAACACCTGGACAGTGAGCTTGCAGATGACCCAGCTGCCCACATCCATAACATCTACGTTCTATGAGTCTTTCTCCACGTCGTACTCCCAAAGAGGAGGCAGGAGTAATAGGAGTCACATTCACATGGGGTCCGCCATGTGTTGGTAGACTAATGGGACAGTGAACATTGGAGGCCAAAGGACAAGGTACCACTGGTGTTGGGGAGCTGGTAGTTTTCTTCTCACTGACTAGTAGCCTTTTCCATTGAGGTTTGATGGTAAGAAGCTCATCAGCTAGAGCAGCAGCTTGTTCCACTGTCTCTGGTCTCCTCTCACGCACCCATTCCCGGATCTCAGCAGGGCACTTGGCATAGAACTGCTCTTTCAGGATGACCTGGAGGAAGGTCTCCCAAGTTAAGGCCCCCTCTCCCTCCAGCCAGCGATGGCATACTTGTTTCAGTCTGTGGGCATACATCTTTAATGACACTTCCCCATCACAGGCTAACGTACGGAACTGAGTCCTATAAGTATCTGGGGTCACGGCATAATGTTCCAGAATGGTCTGTTTTATCTCCCCATACTCACAATTCCACTGAGGGTACATACCTTAATAGGCGTCGGCAGCTCCACCCTCCAAGAGGCCGCCAACCAGGTGTCTGACTCGCTCTCTTTCTGGGACTTCCATTAATCAGGACTGATGCTCAAAGTCCTGGAAGAAGCCCTCAATGTCGCCTGCAGGTTCATTAAATGGCTTAAAGTCCTTGCGGGACACTCTGGAGAATTCCCTCATAGTGGGTGCTGTGGTTACAGTTTGTCTGGAGCCTCTAGCTGCTTCCACAGCAAGCCTCCTCTCCAGCAATGCCCTCTCCTTAGCTCCGCGAATAGCCTCCCTCTTATCTTCTATGGTGGCCTCATCTCCAAGCAGTGCCATCTCCTCCTCATGCCACACAACCCATTGACTTTTTTGGGTATTTACTTCCAGCTCCTGTCTTTCCTCCCCTTGCTGTGGAAATCCTTCCTCAGTGCCATCTTGCAGGCAAGTGTTTTCCAATGCCTCAATTAGTTGCTCCTTAGAGAGTCCTTTGTAGCCGACTCCTAATTCACGGGCCTTTGTTTGTAGGCTCACCACAGTCCAGTTCTTGTACTCTGAGGTTCTGATTCCAGATGTTAATGGGCCGTTGTCCTCTTATTTCTGCTCTGATCCCGCCGCTGCCACCCAATTTGTGACGGGGTATGCGGCAGAGCGGTAAGGGATGCCAGGCCAAGGAACAATCCAAAGGGCTTTATTGGAACCACAAAGATAAAGCACCAAACAAATATAAATCCTTAAAGTCTGCAAGGAGTCCATAACAAAACAAAAGATCCAGGGGCGCCTCCCGGTATTCCGATGCCAGGGAAAATATGGCAATGGTCCTTATATGAGTTCCTTGAGTCCAACAGGGTGAACAACAAAACGCAATCCCACGTGGCCACTGATCTCCAATCTGTGACAGTCCATACACAGGCACTAGGATCCAACCTCAGCTATAGATCCTAGCGCTTCTACAGCCGAGATCCAACTAATTGAACTAACATGGGTCTCATTGTTCTTCTCTCCTGGGATCAGCCCCTTATGTGGGCAGAAGAGTCCAACTCCGCCTAGACACTTGATACATGAATGGACTTTAGAAGTCCTGGCTCGTTCTTGTTTATCAAGTTGTGGATTGGAGACGTTCCATGCTGAGAAGAACAAACAATCCCCCAAAAGTAGTACATACTGGACAGTCAAGGAGAGACAGACTATTATAACATGAGCACAGGCGGGGGAGGGACACACTGTTACACTCAGTATCTGTGTTATTCTGTATATATACACTGCATAGTACCACTTCTCCTGTCCTGTATACTGGGTGTAATCCTCAGTATCTGTATTATTCTGTATATATGCACTGCACAGTACCACTTCTCCTGTCCTGCATACTGGGTTTAATCCTCAGTATCTGTATTATTCTGTATATATACACTGCACAGTACCACTTCTCCTGTCCTGTATATTGGGTGTAATTCTCAGTACCTGTATTATTCTGTATATATACACTGCACAGTACCACTTCTCCTGTCCTGTATACTGGGTGTAATCCTCAGTATCTGTATTATTCTGTATATATACACACTGCACAGTACCACTTCTCCTGTCCTGTATATTGGGTGTAATTCTCAGTACCTGTATTATTCTGTATATATACACTGCACAGTACCACTTCTCCTGTCCTGTATACTGGGTATAATCCTCAGTATCTGTATTATTCTGTATATATACACTGCACAGTACCACGTCTCCTGTCCAGCAGAGTGAAGGCAGATAGCCGTAACGTACATGACTGAGGCAGTGATAGATCCAGGAAAGGGTTAAGGAGTAAGGGATGGGGGTTTTACCTAAGGAATGTGGTGGTGGGGGTGAGCGAGCAGGAGGAGAGATGGGGGCAGGGGCCATATAAGAAATAGGTCCCATGTTAACGTGTCATTCCTTTGTCCTGGACTCAAAGACTGAACAAGCAGTTGTAATGCCTTGCTGAAGAGCGTTCAGGCCGCGGCTTTGACATGTAGGCCCGAATGGATTCAGGCCCAGCTAGACGAATTGCTGAAGAATGCCCGGGATACAGCATCTGTCCCTTCTGAACTTTCTGAACATCAAACTCTAAGAAGATCAAGACCTCCTGAGAGACTAACTTCTGAAATGGCCAATAGGACTCACAATAGGATCATAAGTCCTTCCGTTACTTCTAGGAAAAGAGCAAAGCGCTGCACGGCCTCTGATCCTGCTTACAAACCAGGAAGGAAACTACAGTACAAGAATAACAAAGGGACAGAGAAAAGAGCCCGACCATCTAACCAGAGAGACACCAAGAAGCGCAAGGAGAAAGTCCAGCTCTACTGAGGTGCCAGCCAGAGAAGCAGCCACACAAGCTACAACTGACGTGACCACAGCCCACCATGAATCCTTAGAACTTCCTCAACAAACTTTGCATCATTCTAGAGGACATCATACGGCCTCACCCCAGGAAATAAACCAACACGGGGGGATTGGCTTAGGACACACAACATTTCCGGATCCGGGTTCTCATTACACGAGGAGTGGTAGGAATCCAAAAAGACAACTGCGCAAAAGTACTTTAACCAGACAAAGACTTCTTCGGCCGGCTCAGGATATGAGTCCGGCAAGAAATCTACAGCTACAAGACTCAGAAGAGATTCCAGACAATGACTATGACACAGATAACGACTGCCCACTAGAGGGCAGCAGCACGCAGCACTTCAATAATGGAGGGGCTGTAGAGACTATAACTAATACGTCACGGACGGCTGGTCAGCCTAGGACGCAGCCAGGTATTGGTGAGAACACTTTTTCTTGTCGTATATCTAGTGTAACAACACCTGTAATGAATCCAGGGGGCTCAGTTGGGGGTACAGGTCCCGGCAATGTAGGATGGGATCTTAATTCAGTAGTACAGCAATTAGTGTCCGGGGTTAAGGAGGCTTTGAGTCAGTCTAGCTTACCCATAACTTCTTCTCCTATTGCTGCATGGTGCGGGAATGGTCCCCGGACACCGGAGGTGGTAAGTCAGTCGTGTGCTGATCCAGACACACAGGAGGACGCAGTAATTTCACAAGGGGTTCCATTATCTGATGCAGCAAAAGGAGAATTATATGTATGTTTTGAGGGTCCTCTAGGAATTCATTTGAAACAGGAGGTTAGGGAGAAGATTTGGGCCGACGAATATGTGGAAATATTTTCATTATTGCCCTTAGAAAAATATAACTTGGATAGAGTAAGGTTTGATGAGAGGAAAAGAGAGGAACAAGAAAGACGGTATCGTCTCATCCCCCAAACATTTAGCAACTGGTTCCATGCCTTTGCCATATTAGCAAGTGTAATAGGCCAAAAAACTCCTGAACATTATGTCGGCAGATCATCAGCAATCGGATTGTCGGCAGCAAACAGAAAAGGTTGCTGCTGGCAGTTCAATGATAGCCAGTGCAGATTCGGAAACACATGCAGGGACAAACATGAATGCAGCTTCTGTAGTGGAAACCATAGCCTATCAAAATGCTTTAAACGAAATAAAACCCCAACAGCAGAGATTAACCAAAAAGGGGGAAACCCCAATTAGACTCGGGGAGATGGCGGGCTATCTAAGCAGGTACCCAGATAGAAAAGCAGCACAATTGCTGGGGGAGGGTTTCTCAGAAGGTTTTAAGATCCCATCTACTTCAGGCCCATTAACCTGTTCTCGTAACCTTGCTTCAGCTTATACATATTCTCACATTGTCTCCACAAAACTAAACAAAGAAATTGACCTGGGCCGCATGGCAGGCCCATTCCCCAAAATGCCAATAGAAAACTTAAGGGTCTCTCCATTGGGGGTGGTCCCAAAGAAGGAACCCAATAAGTTTAGGCTGATCCATCATCTGTCCTTCCCTCATGGAAGCTCAGTTAATGATGGAATCGATCAGGAACTTTGCACAGTCTCGTATACTTCATTTGATACAGCGATTGCATGGGTTCAGAAGTACGGCAGAGGAGCTTTAATGGCAAAAACAGACATTGAAGCTGCCTTTAGACTCTTACCAGTCCATCCAGAAAGCTTCCATCTCTTGGGTTGTCAGTGGCAGGTTTTATGTAGACTTGTGTTTACCGATGGGCTGCTCCATCTCATGCTCCTTGTTTGAATCATTTAGCACATTTTTGGAGTGGGTAGTAAAGAAGGAAGCCGGCGTGCGTTCTGTCCTGCATTATCTAGATGATTTCCTATGTATTGGTCCACCAAAGTCATTTGTTTGTACTTCATTATTGGCAGCGATTCAGTCGGTTTTTAAGTGTTTTGGAGTACCGTTAGCATCAGATAAAACAGAAGGCCCGTCTACACTTATCAAGTTTTTAGGAATTTTGATTGACAGTGAAGCAATGGAGTGCAGATTACCGGATGACAAGGTCAGTGATCTGCTGGAGGCAGTCA
The DNA here is from genome assembly GCF_048569485.1 of Anomaloglossus baeobatrachus. Lineage (NCBI taxonomy): Eukaryota > Metazoa > Chordata > Amphibia > Anura > Aromobatidae > Anomaloglossus > Anomaloglossus baeobatrachus. Next base: position 3,314,148 of record NC_134359.1, on the reverse strand, counting down.
GAGAAGCTAGATCCCACCGTAAGATCAGATTAAAGGATCTACAATCGCTGTTAGGAAAAATGAACTTTGCGTGTCGCATTATTCCAATGGGTAGAGTTTTTTGTAGGCGCCTAGCTGCAGCTACCTCAGGCATAACCCTTCCACATCACTTTGTGCGGCTGGCTAGAACATTAAAGGACGATCTGGCGGTATGGGAACAGTTCTTAATGGAGTTTAATGGGAGGTCATTGTGGATCAGACCACCGGTTTCAAATTTTGATCTAGACATCCACACTGATGCAGCGGGGTCAACTGGTTTTGGTGCATATTGTTCTGGACAGTGGTGTGCAGATAGGTGGCCAGAGAGTTGGAGAAACAATGAGTTAACACGAAACTTAGTACTCCTTGAATTGCTCCCCATAGTGGTTGCTTGTGAAATTTGGTGCAATATTTTCCGAAACCGAAAAGTGAGATTTCATTGTGATAACTTGGGAGTTGTAGAAGTCATCAACAAACAATCAGCTTCTTCCCTGCCTGTTGCTACGTTGCTGCGTCATCTAGTGCTGCGCTGTGTAAAGTCACATTGTCAGATTACAGCTGTGCATGTTCCCGGTGTTTGCAATTCTGTGGCTGATGCTCGGTCTCGTTTTCAGTGGGACAGATTCCGTTCGTTAGCCCCGATGGCAGAGGTACAAGGCAAGAAGTGTCCGGATTTTCTGTGGTCACTGCCAGTGACACCGCATACGCTCTGATAGAACGGTCTGTGGGTGTAAGCACATGGCAGAGGTACCAGTCAGCATGGAGGGAATGGGAAAACTTGTGTGCTCTAGTGGGACATGATGCCAGGTTACATGACAATGTTTCCTTGTTGTTATTTTACATTAGCAGGGCCTTTGTGGATGGTACTTCATTGTCCAGTATTGATAGTAAAATGTCTGGATTAGCTTTTTGGTTTAAGTTGCACGACTTCACTGATTACACAAAGCATTTTTTAGTTAAGCAGGCCCTAAAGGGTTACAGGAAAAGTTGTAAGAAGACCAGAGATAAACGGCGTCCGATTTCTTTCCAGTTATTGCAGCAGATACTGAGTGTACTAGGCCGAGTCTGGAGCAGTCCCTTTGAAGTGTTTCTCTTTAGTTGTGCATTCACACTGGCCTTTTTTTTGGCGCTTTTGAGAATCAGCGAGTTGGTGTCGAGTAGCTCCACCAGAAGTGGGGGTCTACAAGACGAGGACGTGCATCAGTACACAGACAGAGGGGGTCTACAAGCCGAGAACGTGCATCAGTACACAGACAGAGGGGGTCTACAAGCCGAGGACGTGCATCAGTACACAGACAGACAGGGTCTACAAGACGAGGACGTGCATCAGTACACAGACAGACAGGGTCTACAAGACGAGGACGTGCATCAGTACACAGACAGAGGGGGTCTACAAGCCGAGAACGTGCATCAGTACACAGACAGAGGGGGTCTACAAGCCGAGAACGTGCATCAGTACACAGACAGATTAGAATGTTTTCTGGCAAAGTCAAAAACTGATCAACAGGGTAGAGGAAAATGGATCACATGGTTTCCTTTAAGCAATTCATGAGGATTGTAAGTCATTGTCACAATTTCAATTCACAGCAGTTCTTAAAAAATGCCTGACAATATTGGGAGAGTCTCCAAATGCATTCACTTCACACTCATTTAGGATAGGAGCAGCCACAGAAGCTCTAGATGGGGCTTAGAGCCTGACATAGTTAAAAAAATCGGGAGATGGGAATCGAGCAGATTTAAGAGTTACATTCGATTACATTTATTATAAATGGCGTACATGTATATATATGTGTACATTGTGGTAATCTTATAGTAGTTGTGTCTTCATTTAGACAATTGTGTGATAATTGTGTTTTTGTTTTTTGTTTTAGCTGAACAGCAATGCCTAGTTTGGATCATGGGACATTCAATTGTTTTTTGGGGGGCCTTACGTGCAGCAGTCAGGCCTAATGGCAAACAGTTGGGGTTGCCCAGTTCCTTGGCACGGGTGACATGGATAGGAAAGAGGGGAATGCAGTGGCATCAGCTGTTGAGAGAAATCCAGTATCATGTGGAGTTCTACCGCCCCCCGGACGTCTTACTTATCCATTTAGGTGGTAATGATTTAGCAATAAGAACATCAAGACATTTAGTTAGGAACATAAAGCTTGATATGTTGAATTTATGGAGGTCTTACCCAGAAACAGTGGTGGTCTGGTCGGATATAGTAGCTAGAAAAATGTGGAGAACAGCGCGATCAGTGGCTCGCATCAATAATACAAGGATAAAAGTTAATAAAAAAATAACAAAATTTGTGTTGGAAAACGGAGGGGTGGCCATACGTCACCAGATGCTGGAAAATACAAAGGCGCATTTTGGAGAGATGATAAGGTACATCTTAATGACATTGGCATGGATATATGGATGTTGGGAATACAAGAAGGAGTAGAACGAGCCATTAAGTTGTGGAGGAACTCACTCTTGTAAGGTGTCACAAGAGCGAGTCTTGGCGGGATGTGGTTGTTTAAACCCCCTCTTTGTTGGTTGGAGAATTATGTTTTTAATGGGGTCCCTGGGCCAGAGCTCAGCGGACAGCGGAATATGGGTCCCTGGGGAGGAGCTCAGTGGACAGTGGAATAGATGGGTCCCTGGGGAGGAGCTCAGCGGACACAAGGAAAATGATCAAGGGGTATACCCAGATTCCCCCTTGAGCTAGGTGTACACGGCGGAGGGGGATATGGGGCTGGGATTTATAACAACCACATCTCTGGGCCGATAATCTTGTTTTTTCTTGTTGATGTTTTTTCTTATTAAAAATAAAGGGCTGCTGTGGCCAAAATTTTAATCCACGTCACGCAGTGTGTGGTGTCTTATTTATTAGGTTTCCAGGAGCGCAATTCACTAGTCCATCAGTCATGTATACTGGGTGTAATCCTCAGTATCTGTATTATTTGTATATATACACTGCACAGTACCACTTCTCCTGTCCTGTATACTGGGTGTAATCCTCAGTTTCTGTATTATTCTGTATATATACACTGCACAGTACCACTTCTCCTGTCCTGTATACTGGGTGTAATCCTCAGTATCTGTATTATTCTGTATATATACACTGCACAGTACCACTTCTCCTGTCCTGTATACTGGGTGTAATCCTCAGTATCTGTATTATTCTGTATATATACACTGCACAGTACCACTTCTCCTGTCCTGTATACTGGGTGTAATCCTCAGTATCTCTATTATTCTGTATATATACACTGCACAGTGCCACTTCTCCTGTCCTGTATACTGGGTGTAATCCTCAGTATCTGTATTATTCTGTATATATACACTGCACAGTACCACTCCTCCTGTCCTGTATACTGGGTGTAATCCTCAGTATCTGTATTATTCTGTATATATACACTGCACAGTACCACTTCTCCTGTCCTGTATACTGGGTGTAATCCTCAGTATCTGTATTATTCTGTATATATACACTGCACAGTACCACTTCTCCTGTCCTGTATACTGGGTGCAATCCTCAGTATCTGTATTATTCTGTATATATACACTGCACAGTACCACTTCTCCTGTCCTGTATACTGGGTGTAATCCTCAGTATCTGTATTATTCTGTATATATACACTGCACAGTACCACTTCTCCTGTCCTGTATACTGGGTGTAATCCTCAGTATCTGTATTATTCTGTATATATACACTGCACAGTACCACTTCTCCTGTCCTGTATACTGGGTGTAATCCTCAGTGTCTGTATTATTCTGTATATATATACTGCACAGTACCACTTCTCCTGTCCTGTATACTGGGTGTAATCCTCAGTATGTGTATTATTCTGTATATATACACTGCACAGTACCACTTCTCCTGTCCAGCAGAGTGAAGGCAGATAGCCGTAACGTACATGACTGAGGCAGTGATAGATCCAGGAAAGGGTTAAGGAGTAAGGGATGGGGGGTTTTACCTAAGGAATGTGGTGGTGGGCGAGCGAGCAGGAGGAGAGACGGGGGCAGGGGCCATATAAGAAATAGGTCCCATGTTAAGGTGTCATTCCTTTGTCCTGGACTTAAAGACTGAACAAGCAGTATGGATGCCTTGCTGAAGAGCGTTCAGGCCGCGGCTTTGACATGTAGGCCCGAATGGATTCAGGCCCAGCTAGACGAATTGCTGAAGAATGCCCGGGATACAGCATCTATCCCTTCTGAACTTTCTGAACATCAAACTCTAAGAAGATCAAGACCTCCTGAGAGACTAACTTCTGAAATGGCCAATAGGACTCACAATAGGATCATAAGTCCTTCCGTTACTTCTAGGAAAAGAGCAAAGCGCAGCTCGGCCTCTGATCCTGCTTACAAACCAGGAAGGAAACTACAGAACCAGAATAACAAGGGACAGAGAAAAGAGCCCGACCATCTAACCAGAGAGACTCCAAGAAGTGCAAGGAGAAAGTCCAGCTCTACTGAGGTGCCAGCCAGAGAAGCAGCCACACAAGCTACAACTGACGTGACCACAGCCCACCATGAATCCATAGAACTTCCTCAACAATCTTTGCATCATTCTAGAGGACATCATACGGCCTCACCCCAGGAAATAAACCAACACGGGGGGATGGGCTTAGGACACACAACATTTCCGGATCCGGGTTCTCATTACACGAGGAGTGGCAGGAATCCAAAAAGACAACTGCGCAAAAGTACTTTAACCAGACAAAGACTTCTTCGGCCGGCTCAGGATATGAGTCCGGCAAGAAATCTACAGCTACAAGACTCAGAAGGGATTCCAGACAATGACTATGACACAGATAACGACTGCCCACTAGAGGGCAGCAGCACGCAGCACTTCAATAATGGAGGGGCTGTAGAGACTATAACTAATACGTCACGGACGGCTGGTCAACCTAGGACGCAGCCAGGTATTGGTGAGAACACTTTTTCTTGTCCTATATCTAGTGTAACAACACCTGTAATGAGTCCAGTGGGGCTCAGTTGGGGGTACAGTTCCCGGCAATGTAGGATGGGATCTTAATTCAGTAGTACAGCAATTAGTGTCAGGGGTTAAGGAGGCTTTGAGTCAGTCTAGCTTACCCATAACCTCTTCTCCTATTGCTGCATGGTGCGGGAATGGTCGCCGGACATCGGAGGTGGTAAGTCAGTCGTGTGCTGATCCAGACACACAGGAGGACGCAGTAATTTCACAAGGGGTTCCATTATCTGATGCAGCAAAAGGAGAATTATATGTATGTTTTGAGGGTCCTCTAGGAATTCATTTGAAACAGGAGGTTAGGGAGAAGATTTGGGCCGACGAATATGTGGAAATATTTTCATTATTGCCCTTAGAAAAATATAACTTGGATAGAGTAAGGTTTGATGAGAGGAAAAGAGAGGAACAAGAAAGACGCTATTGTCTCATCCCCCAAACATTTAGCAATTGGTTCCATGCCTTTGCCATATTAGCAAGTGTAATAGGCCAAAAAACTCCTGAACATTGCTCTGCCTTATTTTGTTACATGAATTCTATCGGGGAGGCGCACCGTGTGTATGGAGGTTTAGCATGGCTGCGCTATGATGAGCAGTTTCGCCAACGAAAGGCTGGTCGCCAAGGGATTCGTTGGGATCACAAAGATATTAGTTTATGGATGCGTCTCATGACAGCGCCACGTGGGGTTAATCAGCCCTTTCAGGGCTATGTCGGCAGATCATCAGCAATCGGATTGTCGGCAGCAAACAGAGGGGGTTGCTGCTGGCAGTTCAATGATAGCCAGTGCAGATTCGGAAACACATGCAGGTACAAACATGAATGCAGCTTCTGTAGTGGAAACCATAGCCTATCAAAATGCTTTAAACGAAATAAAACCCCAACAGCAGAGATTAACCAAAAAGGGGGAAACCCCAATTAGACTCGGGGAGATGGTGGGCTATCTAAGCAGGTACCCAGATAGAAAAGCAGCACAATTGCTGGGGGAGGGTTTCTCAGAAGGTTTTAAGATCCCATCTACTTCAGGCCCATTAACCTGTTCTCGTAACCTTGCTTCAGCTTATACATATTCTCACATTGTCTCCACAAAACTAAACAAAGAAATTGGCCTGGGCCGCATGGCAGGCCCATTCCCCAAAATGCCAATAGAAAACTTAAGGGTCTCTCCATTGGGGGTGGTCCCAAAGAAGGAACCCAATAAGTTTAGGCTGATCCATCATCTGTCCTTCCCTCATGGAAGCTCAGTTAATGATGGAATCGATCAGGAACTTTGCACAGTCTCGTATACTTCATTTCATACAGCGATTGCATGGGTACAGAAGTACGGCAGAGGAGCTTTAATGGCAAAAACAGACATTGAAGCTGCCTTTAGACTCTTACCAGTCCATCCAGAAAGCTTCCATCTCTTGGGTTGTCAGTGGCAGGGAATGTTTTATGTAGACTTGTGTTTACCGATGGGCTGCTCCATCTCATGCTCCTTGTTTGAATCATTTAGCACATTTTTGGAGTGGGTAGTAAAGAAGGAAGCCGGCGTGCGTTCTGTCCTGCATTATCTAGATGATTTCCTATGTATTGGTCCACCAAAGTCATTTGTTTGTGCTTCATTATTGGCAGCGATTCAGTCGGTTTTTAAGTGTTTCGGAGTACCGTTAGCATCAGATAAAACAGAAGGCCCGTCTACACTTATCAAGTTTTTAGGAATTTTGATTGACAGTGAAGCAATGGAGTGCAGATTACCGGATGACAAGGTCAGTGATCTGCTGGAGGCAGTCAGAGAAGCTAGATCTCACCGTAAGATCAGATTAAAGGATCTACAATCGCTGTTAGGAAAAATGAACTTTGCGTGTCGCATTATTCCAATGGGTAGAGTTTTTTGTAGGCGCCTAGCTGCAGCTACCTCAGGCATAACCTTTTCCACATCACTTTGTGCGGCTGGCTAGAACATTAAAGGACGATCTGGCGGTATGGGAACAGTTCTTAATAGAGTTTAATGGGAGGTCATTGTGGATCAGACCACCGGTTTCAAATTTTGATCTAGACATCCACACTGATGCAGCGGGGTCAACTGGTTTTGGTGCATATTGTTCTGGACAGTGGTGTGCAGATAGGTGGCCAGAGAGTTGGAGAAACAATGGGTTAACACGAAACTTAGTACTCCTTGAATTGTTCCCCATAGTGGTTGCTTGTGAAATTTGGTACAATATTTTCCAAAACCGAAAAGTGAGATTTCATTGTGATAACTTGGGAGTTGTAGAAGTCATCAACAGACAATCAGCTTCTTCCCTGCCTGTTGTTACGTTGCTGCGTCATCTAGTGCTGCGCTGTTTAAAGTCACATTGTCAGATTACAGCTGTGCATGTCCCCGGTGTTTGCAATTCTGTGGCTGATGCTCTGTCTCGTTTTCAGTGGGACAGATTCCGTTCGTTAGCCCCGATGGCAGAGGTACAAGGCAAGAAGTGTCCGGATTTTCTGTGGTCACTGCCAGTGACACCGCATACGCTCTGATAGAACGGTCTGTGGGTGTAAGCACATGGCAGAGGTACCAGTCAGCATGGAGGGAATGGGAAGACTTGTGTGCTCTAGTGGGACATGATGCCAGGTTACATGACAATGTTTCCTTGTTGTTATTTTACATTAGCAGGGCCTTTGTGGATGGTACTTCATTGTCCACTATTGATAGTAAAATGTCTGGATTAGCTTTTTGGTTTAAGTTGCACGACTTCACTGATTACACAAAGCATTTTTTAGTTAAGCAGGCCCTAAAGGGTTACAGGAAAAGTTGTAAGAAGACCAGAGATAAACGGCGTCCGATTTCTTTCCAGTTATTGCAGCAGATACTGAGTGTACGAGGCCGAGTCTGTAGCAGTCCCTTTGAAGTGTTTCTCTTTAGTTGTGCATTCACACTGGCCTTTTTTGGCGCTTTTAGAATCAGCGAGTTGGTGGCGAGTAGCTCCACCAGAAGTGGGGGTCTACAAGCTGAGGACATGCATCAGTACACAGACAGAGGGGGTCTACAAGCTGAGGACATGCATCAGTACACAGACAGAGGGGGTCTACAAGACGAGGACGTGCATCAGTACACAGACAGAGGGGGTCTACAAGCCGAGGACGTGCATCAGTACACAGACAGACAGGGTCTACAAGACGAGGACGTGCATCAGTACACAGACAGAGGGGGTCTACAAGCCGAGAACGTGCATCAGTACACAGACAGATTAGAATGTTTTCTGGCAAAGTCAAAAACTGATCAACAGGGTAGAGGAAAATGGATCACATTGTTCCCTTTAAGCGGGTCCAGGGCCTGCCCGGTCATCTGTTTTAGAAACTATGTCTCAAGAAGGCCAAATATCCAAGGTTCATTACTAATTCATGAGGATTGTAAGTCATTGTCACAATTTCAATTCACAGCAGTTCTTAAAAAATGCCTGACAATATTGGGAGAGTCTCCAAATGCATTCACTTCACACTCGTTTAGGATAGGAGCAGCCACAGAAGCTGCTAGATGGGGCTTAGGGCCTGACATAGTTAAAAAAATCGGGAGATGGGAATCGAGCAGATTTAAGAGTTACATTCGATTACATTTATTATAAATGGCGTACATGTATATATATGTGTACATTGTGGTAATCTTATAGTAGTTGTGTCTTCATTTAGACAATTGTGTGATAATTGTGTTTTTGTTTTTTGTTTTAGCTGAACAGCAATGCCTGGTTTGGATCATGGGACATTCATTTGTTTTTTGGGGGGCCTTACGTGCAGCAGTCAGGCCTAATGGCAAACAGTTGGGGTTGCCCAGCTCCTTGGCACGGGTGACATGGATAGGAAAGAGGGGAATGCAGGGGCATCAGCTGTTAAAAGAAATCCAGTATCATGTGGAGTTCTACCGCCCCCCGGACGTCTTACTTATCCATTTAGGTGGTAATGATTTAGCAATAAGAACATCAAGACATTTAGTTAGGAACATAAAGCTTGATATGTTGAATTTATGGAGGTCTTACCCAGAAACAGTGGTGGTCTGGTCGGATATAGTAGCTAGACAAATGTGGAGAACAGCGCGATCAGTGGCTCGCATCAATAATACAAGGATAAAGGTTAATAAAAAAATAACAAAATTTGTGTTGGAAAACGGAGGGGTGGCCATACGTCACCAGATGCTGGAAAATACAAAGGAACATTTTTGGAGAGATGATAAGGTACATCTTAATGACATTGGCATTGATATATGGATGTTGGGAATACAAGAAGGAGTAGAACGAGCCATTAAGTTGTGGAGGAACTCACTCTTGTAAGGTGTCACAAGAGCGAGTCTTGGCGGGATGTGGTTGTTTAAACCCCCTCTTTGTTGGTTGGAGAATTATGTTTTTAATGGGGTCCCTGGGCCAGAGCTCAGCGGACAGTGGAATATGGGTCCCTGGGGAGGAGCTCAGTGGACAGTGGAATAGATGGGTCCCTGGGGAGGAGCTCAGCGGACACAAGGAAAATGATCAAGGGGTATACCCAGATTCCCCCTTGAGCTAGGTGTACACGGCGGAGGGGGATATGGGGCTGGGATTTATAACAACCACATCTCTGGGCCGATAATCTTGTTTTTTCTTATTGATGTTTTTTCTTATTAAAATAAAGGGCTGCTGTGGCCAAAATTTTAATCCATGTCACGCAGTGTGTGGTGTCTTATTTATTAGATTACCAGGAGCGCAATTCACTAGTCCATCAGTCAAGCAGAGTGAAGGCAGATAGCCGTAACGTACATGACTGAGGCAGTGATAGATCCAGGAAAGGGTTAAGGAGTAAGGGATGGGGGTTTTTACCTAAGGAATGTGGTGGTGGGCGAGCAGGAGGAGAGATGGGGGCAGGGGCCATATAAGAAATAGGTCCCATGTTAAGGTGTCATTCCTTTGTCCTGGACTTAAAGACTGAACAAGCAGTTGTCCCACCCACCCTCCCTATAATAAAGGGAAATGTATCAATATCAGGACTTTGCAACACTGTCAATATTCTAACAATGTTATTGGTATTCAACATCATCGGTATTTTATCAACATTATTAGTATTGTATCGTATTGTATCAATTGTTATCAGTAATGTATCCAAATTGACAATGTCATATCAACATATTAATATTGTATTAACATTTTAATATTGTATGTTACAGCAGCATTTGGCGGCGGCGGGATGTGGTTGTTTAAACCCCCTCTTTGTTGGTTGGAGAATTATGTTTTTAATGGGGTCCCTGGGCCAGAGCTCAGCGGACAGTGGAATATGGGTCCCTGGGGAGGAGCTCAGTGGACAGTGGAATAGATGGGTCCCTGGGGAGGAGCTCAGCGGACACAAGGAAAATGATCAAGGGGTATACCCAGATTCCCCCTTGAGCTAGGTGTACACGGCGGAGGGGGATATGGGGCTGGGATTTATAACAACCACATCTCTGGGCCGATAATCTTGTTTTTTCTTATTGATGTTTTTTCTTATTAAAATAAAGGGCTGCTGTGGCCAAAATTTTAATCCATGTCACGCAGTGTGTGGTGTCTTATTTATTAGATTACCAGGAGCGCAATTCACTAGTCCATCAGTCATGTATACTGGGTGTAATCCTCAGTATCTGTATTATTCTGTATATATACACTGCACAGTGCCACTTCTCCTGTCCTGTATACTGGGTGTAATCCTCAGTATCTGTATTATTCTGTATATATACACTGCACAGTACCACTCCTCCTGTCCTGTATACTGGGTGTAATCCTCAGTATTTGTATTATTCTGTACATATACACTGCACAGTACCACTTCTCCTGTCCTGTATACTGGGTGTAATCCTCAGTATCTGTATTATTCTGTATATATACACTGCACAGTACCACTCCTCCTGTCCTGTATACTGGGTGTAATCCTCAGTACCTGTATTATTCTGTATATATACTCTGCACAGTACCACTTCTCCTGTCCTGTATACTGGGTGTAATCCTCAGTACCTGTATTACTCTGTATATATACACTGCACAGTACCACTTCTCCTGTCCTGTATACTGGGTGTAATCCTCAGTATCTGTATTATTCTGTATATATACACTGCACAGTACCACTTCTCCTGTCCTGTATACTGGGTGTAATCCTCAGTACCTGTATTATTCTGTATATATACACTGCACAGTACCACTTCTCCTGTCCTGTATACTGGGTGTAATCCTCAGCATCTGTATATATACACTGCACAGTACCACTCCTCCTGTCCTGTATACTGGGTGTAATCCTCAGTATCTGTATTATTCTGTATATATACACTGCACAGTACCACTTCTCCTGTCCTGTATACTGGGTGTAATCCTCAGCATCTGTATATATACACTGCACAGTACCACTCCTCCTGTCTTGTATACTGGGTGTAATCCTCAGTATGTGTATTATTCTGTATATATACACTGCACAGTACCACTTCTCCTGTCCTGTATACTGGGTGTAATCCTCAGCATCTGTATATATACACTGCACAGTACCACTTCTCCTGTCCTGTATACTGGGTGTAATCCTCTGTATCTGTATTGTTCTGTGTATATCCACTGCACAGTACCACTTCTCCTGTCCTGTATACTGGGTGTAATCCTCAGTATCTGTATTATTCTGTATATATACACTGCACAGTACCACTTCTCCTGTCCTGTATACTGGGTGTAATCCTCAGTATCTGTATTATTCTGTATATATACACTGCACAGTACCACTCCTCCTGTCCTGTATACTGGGTGTAATCCTCAGTATCTGTATTATTCTGTACATATACACTGCACAGTACCACTTCTCCTGTCCTGTATACTGGGTGTAATCCTCAGTATCTGTATTATTCTGTATATATACACTGCACAGTACCACTCCTCCTGTCCTGTATACTGGGTGTAATCCTCAGTACCTGTATTACTCTGTATATATACACTGCACAGTACCACTTCTCCTGTCCTGTATACTGGGTGTAATCCTCAGTATCTGTATTATTCTGTATATATACACTGCACAGTACCACTTCTCCTGTCCTGTATACTGGGTGTAATCCTCAGCATCTGTATATATACACTGCACAGTACCACTCCTCCTGTCTTGTATACTGGGTGTAATCCTCAGTATGTGTATTATTCTGTATATATACACTGCACAGTACCACTTCTCCTGTCCTGTATACTGGGTGTAATCCTCAGTATCTGTATTATTCTGTATATATACACTGCACAGTACCACTCCTCCTGTCCTGTATACTGGGTGTAATCCTCAGTATCTGTATTATTCTGTACATATACACTGCACAGTACCACTTCTCCTGTCCTGTATACTGGGTGTAATCCTCAGTATCTGTATTATTCTGTATATATACACTGCACAGTACCACTCCTCCTGTCCTGTATACTGGGTGTAATCCTCAGTACCTGTATTACTCTGTATATATACACTGCACAGTACCACTTCTCCTGTCCTGTATACTGGGTGTAATCCTCAGTATCTGTATTATTCTGTATATATGCACTGCACAGTACCACTTCTCCTGTCCTGTATACTGGGTGTAATCCTCAGTATCTGTATTATTCTGTATATATACACTGCACAGTACCACTTCTCCTGTCCTGTATACTGGGTGTAATCCTCAGTATCTGTATTATTCTGTATATATACACTGCACAGTACCACTTCTCCTGTCCTGTATACTGGGTGTAATCCTCAGTACCTGTATTATTCTGTATATATACACTGCACAGTACCACTTCTCCTGTCCTGTATACTGGGTGTAATCCTCAGCATCTGTATATATACACTGCACAGTACCACTTCTCCTGTCCTGTATACTGGGTGTAATCCTCAGTATCTGTATTATTCTGTATATATACACTGCACAGTACCACTTCTCCTGTCCTGTATACTGGGTGTAATCCTCAGTATCTGTATTATTCTGTATATATACACTGCACAGTACCACTTCTCCTGTCCTGTATACTGGGTATAATCCTCAGTATCTGTATTATTCTGTATATATACACTGCACAGTACCACTTCTCCTGTCCTGTATACTGGGTGTAATCCTCAGCATCTGTATATATACACTGCACAGTACCACTTCTCCTGTCCTGTATACTGGGTGTAATCCTCAGTATCTGTATTATTCTGTATATATACACTGCACAGTACCACTTCTCCTGTCCTGTATACTGGGTGTAATCCTCAGCATCTGTATATATACACTGCACAGTACCACTTCTCCTGTCCTGTATACTGGGTGTAATCCTCAGTATCTGTATTATTCTGTATATATACACTGCACAGTACCACTTCTCCTGTCCTGTATATTGGGTGTAATCCTCAGTATCTGTATTATTCTGTATATATACACTGCACAGTACCACTTCTCCTGTCCTGTATACTGGGTGTAATCCTCAGTATCTGTATTATTCTGTATATATACACTGCACAGTACCACTTCTCCTGTCCTGTATATTGGGTGTAATCCTCAGTATCTGTATTATTCTGTATATATACACTGCACAGTACCACTCCTCCTGTCCTGTATACTGGGTGTAATCCTCAGTACCTGTATTATTCTATATATATACACTGCACAGTACCACTTCTCCTGTCCTGTATACTGGGTATAATCCTCAGTATCTGTATTATTCTGTATATATACACTGCACAGTACCACTTCTCCTGTCCTGTATACTGGGTGTAATCCTCAGCATCTGTATATATACACTGCACAGTACCACTTCTCCTGTCCTGTATACTGGGTGTAATCCTCAGTATCTGTATTATTCTGTATATATACACTGCACAGTACCACTTCTCCTGTCCTGTATACTGGGTGTAATCCTCAGTATCTGTATTACTCTGTATATATACACTGCACAGTACCACTTCTCCTGTCCTGTATACTGGGTGTAATCCTCAGTATCTGTATTATTCTGTATATATACACTGCACAGTACCACTTCTCCTGTCCTGTATACTGGGTGTAATCCTCAGTATGTGTATTATTCTGTATATATACACTGCACAGTACCACTTCTCCTGTCCTGTATACTGGGTGTAATCCTCAGTATCTGTATTATTCTGTATATATACACTGCACAGTACCACTTCTCCTGTCCTGTATACTGGGTGTAATCCTCAGTATCTGTATTATTCTGTATATATACTCTGCACAGTACCACTTCTCCTGTCCTGTATACTGGGTGTAATCCTCAGTATCTGTATTATTCTGTATATATACACTGCACAGTACCACTTCTCCTGTCCTGTATACTGGGTGTAGTCCTCAGTGTCTGTATTATTCTGTATATATACACTGCACAGTACCACTTCTCCTGTCCTGTATACTGGGTGTAATCCTCAGTATCTGTATTATTCTGTATATACACTGCACAGTACCACTTCTCCTGTCCTGTATACTGGCTGTAATCCTCAGCATCTGTATTATTCTGTATATATACACTGCACAGTACCACTTCTCCTGTCCTGTATACTGGGTGTAATCCTCAGTATCTGTATTATTCTGTATATATACACTGCACAGTACCATTTCTCCTGTCCTGTATACTGGGTGTAATCCTCAGTATCTGTATTATTCTGTATATATACACTGCACAGTACCACTTCTCCTGTCCTGTATACTGGGTGTAATCCTCAGTATCTGTATTATTCTGTATATATACACTGCACAGTACCACTTCTCCTGTCCTGTATACTGGGTGTAATCCTCAGTATCTGTATTATTCTGTATATATACACTGCACAGTACCTCTTCTCCTGTCCTGTATACTGGGTGTAATCCTCAGTATGTGTATTATTCTGTATATATACACTGCACAGTACCACTCCTCCTGTCCTGTATACTGGGTGTAATCCTCAGTATCTGTATTATTCTGTATATACACTGCACAGTACCACTTCTCCTGTCCTGTATACTGGGTGTAATCCTCAGCATCTGTATATATACACTGCACAGTACTTCTCCTGTCCTGTATACTGGGTGTAATCCTCAGTATCTGTATTATTCTGTATATATACACTGCACAGTACCACTTCTCCTGTCCTGTATACTGGGTATAATCCTCAGTATGTGTATTATTCTGTATATATACACTGCACAGTACCACTTCTCCTGTCCTGTATACTGGGTATAATCCTCAGTATGTGTATTATTCTGTATATACACTGCACAGTACCACTTCTCCTGTCCTGTATACTGGGTATAATCCTCAGTATCTGTATTATTCTGTATATATGCACTGCACAGTGCCACTTCTCCTGTCCTGTATACTGGGTGTAATCCTCAGTATCTGTATTATTCTGTATATATACACAGCACAGTACCACTTCTCCTGTCCTGTATACTGGGTGTAATCCTCAGTATCTGTATTATTCTGTATATATACACAGCACAGTACCACTTCTCCTGTCCTGTACACTGGGTGTAATCCTCAGTGTCTGTATTATTCTGTATATATACACTGCACAGTACCACTTCTCCTGTCCTGTATACTGGGTATAATCCTCAGTCTGTGTATTATTCTGTATATATACACTGCACAGTACCACTTCTCCTGTCCTGTATACTGGGTGTAATCCTCAGCATCTGTATATATACACTGCACAGTACCACTTCTCCTGTCCTGTATACTGGGTATAATCCTCAGTATGTGTATTATTCTGTATATATACACAGCACAGTACCACTTCTCCTGTCCTGTATACTGGGTATAATCCTCAGTATGTGTATTATTCTGTATATATACACTGCACAGTACCACTTCTCCTGTCCTGTATACTGGGTGTAATCCTCAGCATCTGTATATATACACTGCACAGTACCACTTCTCCTGTCCTGTATACTGGGTATAATCCTCAGTATGTGTATTATTCTGTATATATACACTGCACAGTACCACTTCTCCTGTCCTGTATACTGGGTGTAATCCTCAGTATCTGTATTATTCTGTATATATACACTGCACAGTACCACTCCTCCTGTCCTGTATACTGGGTGTAATCCTCAGTGTCTGTATTATTCTGTATATATACACTGCACAGTACCACTTCTCCTGTCCTGTATACTGGGTATAATCCTCAGTCTGTGTATTATTCTGTATATATACACTGCACAGTACCACTTCTCCTGTCCTGTATACTGGGTGTAATCCTCAGCATCTGTATATATACACTGCACAGTACCACTTCTCCTGTCCTGTATACTGGGTATAATCCTCAGTATCTGTATTATTCTGTATATATACACTGCACAGTACCACTTCTCCTGTCCTGTATACTGGGTATAATCCTCAGTATGTGTATTATTCTGTATATACACTGCACAGTACCACTTCTCCTGTCCTGTATACTGGGTGTAATCCTCAGCATCTGTATATATACACTGCACAGTACCACTTCTCCTGTCCTGTATACTGGGTATAATCCTCAGTATGTGTATTATTCTGTATATACACTGCATAGTACCACTTCTCCTGTCCTGTATACTGGGTATAATCCTCAGTATCTGTATTATTCTGTATATATACACTGCATAGTACCACTTCTCCTGTCCTGTATACTGGGTGTAATCCTCAGCATCTGTATATATACACTGCACAGTACCACTTTGGGGTCTAGTGCTCTATCCAAAGCCTTCCAGACCAGTAGATGGTGATCTCAGTGAGCGGTGCTAACATTTCCAGACTAACCATGTGGGGTGAGACTCTGGTGCAGCAGCACCTCCTCGTGGCTGCATGGGGTAATGCAGCCAATGTTTATAGTCACTGACACTACATGCAGTGACATATATATTATATGGAGATTATAGTGCTGCACGTCTTTATCAAGTATAAGGCTCTGTGCGCACTGGGAAGTGGAATTTTCTTGAGAAAATTCCGCATGCCCTCAAAGATTACCGCACCCGCGGTAAAAAACCGCGGGAAACCGCACCCGAAAACCGCATGCGGTTTGCCGCGGTTTGCTGCGGTTTTACCGCGGTATTATTCGCGATATTGCCGCGTGCGGGTTGGGATGTGCTTTATTGCATTCAATGCAATAAAGCACATTGAAAAAAAAAAAAAAAAAAGTCATTTAATTCTGAGATAGTAGATAGAAGAATAGATAGAGGGATAGATAGATAGATAGATAGACAGATAGAGGGATAGATAGATAGAGGGATAGATAGATAGAGGGATAGATAGATAGATAGATAGATAGATAGATAGAGGGATAGATAGATAGAGGGATAGATAGATAGAGGGATAGATAGATAGATAGAGGGATAGATAGATAGATAGAGGGATAGATAGATAGATAGAGGGATAGATAGATAGAGGGATAGATAGATAGAGGGATAGATAGATAGAGGGATAGATAGAGGGATAGATAGATAGAGGGATAGATAGATAGAGGGATAGACAGAGGGATAGATAGATAGAGGGATAGATAGAGGGATAGATAGATAGAGGGATAGATAGATAGATAGATAGATAGACAGACAGATAGACAGAGGGATAGATAGAGGGATAGATAGATAGAGGGATAGATAGATAGATAGATAGATAGATAGATAGATAGAGGGATAGATAGATAGATAGATAGATAGATAGAGGGATAGATAGATAGAGGGATAGATAGAGGGATAGATAGATAGATAGATAGATAGATAGATAGATAGATAGATAGATAGATAGATAGATAGATAGAGGGATAGATAGAGGGATAGATAGATAGATAGATAGACAGACAGATAGACAGAGGGATAGATAGAGGGATAGATAGATAGATAGATAGATAGATAGATAGATAGATAGATAGAGGGATAGATAGAGGGATAGATAGATAGATAGATAGATAGATAGAGGGATAGATAGATAGAGGGATAGATAGAGGGATAGATAGATAGATAGATAGATAGATAGATAGATAGATAGATAGATAGATAGATAGATAGATAGATAGAGGGATAGATAGAGGGATAGATAGATAGATAGATAGACAGACAGATAGACAGAGGGATAGATAGAGGGATAGATAGATAGATAGATAGATAGATAGATAGATAGATAGATAGATAGATAGACAGACAGATAGACAGAGGGATAGATAGAGGGATAGATAGATAGATAGATAGATAGATAGATAGATAGATAGATAGATAGATAGATAGATAGATAGAGGGTTAGATAGATAGACAGACAGATAGACAGAGGGATAGATAGAGGGATAGACAGAGGGATAGATAGATAGATAGATAGATAGATAGAGGGATAGATAGATAGACAGACAGATAGACAGAGGGATAGATAGAGGGATAGATAGATAGATAGATAGATAGATAGATAGAGGGATAGATAGATAGATAGATAGAGGGATAGATAGATAGATAGACAGACAGACAGATAGATAGATAGAGGGATAGACAGACAGATAGATAGATAGAGGGATAGATAGATAGATAGACAGACAGACAGATAGATAGATAGAGGGATAGATAGATAGATAGATAGATAGATAGATAGAGGGATAGATAGAGGGATAGATAGATAGATAGACAGACAGATAGATAGAGGGATAGATAGAGGGATAGATAGACAGACAGATAGATAGAGGGATAGATAGATAGATAGATAGATAGATAGATAGATAGATAGATAGATAGATAGATAGATAGATAGATAGATAGATAGATAGAGGGATAGAGGGATAGAGGGATAGATAGATAGATAGATAGATAGAGGGATAGATAGATAGATAGATAGATAGAGGGATAGATAGATAGATAGATAGATAGAGGGATAGAGGGATAGAGAGATAGATAGATAGATAGATAGATAGATAGATAGATAGAGGGATAGAGGGATAGAGAGATAGATAGATAGATAGATAGATAGAGGGATAGATAGATAGATAGATAGAGGGATAGATAGATAGATAGACAGACAGACAGATAGATAGAGGGATAGATAGATAGATAGATAGA
Source organism: Anomaloglossus baeobatrachus (assembly GCF_048569485.1). Taxonomy (NCBI): domain Eukaryota; kingdom Metazoa; phylum Chordata; class Amphibia; order Anura; family Aromobatidae; genus Anomaloglossus; species Anomaloglossus baeobatrachus. Next base: position 3,295,192 of record NC_134359.1, on the reverse strand, counting down.
TAGATAGATAGATAGATAGATAGATAGACAGACAGATAGATAGAGGGATAGATAGAGGGATAGATAGATAGATAGATAGACAGACAGATAGATAGAGGGATAGATAGATAGAGGGATAGAGGGATAGATAGATAGATAGATAGATAGAGGGATAGATAGAGGGATAGATAGAGGGATAGATAGATAGAGGGATAGATAGATAGAGGGATAGATAGATAGATAGAGGGATAGATAGATAGATAGATAGATAGAGGGATAGAGGGATAGATAGATAGATAGATAGATAGAGGGATAGATAGATAGACAGAGGGATAGATAGATAGATAGATAGATAGATAGATAGATAGAGGGATAGATAGATGACAGATCGCTGCATTTCTCAGGGTCGGCAGTGAGTTCACATTACCGGCCGTGGGAAATGACCGGTAATTACCTCTGCTGCATTCAGCGTTGTGTCTCAGTCGCGGCTGGATGGAAGCAGTGCAGGACGTCGGAACTGGATTACGCCGGAGCTTTGTTTGGGGGGGTTAATAAAATGGTGAACGAGGCTTGTTTGTTTTATTTAAAATAAAGGATTTTTCGGTGTCTGTGTTTTATTCACTTTACTTACGGGTTGATCATGTCAGCTGTCACATAGACGCTGCCATGATCAAGCCTGGGGTTAATGGCGGTGGTCCCCCACCGCCATTAACCCTTGTATTACCCTGCTGCCACTGCTACACGGTGGCAAGAAGAGCCGAGGACACGCTGGTGCTGCCGCATAATGCATGCGACAGTGCCGGGGCAGCTGCGGCTGATATTCTCGGCTGCGGGAGGGGGAGTGAGGCGGGGGACATTAACCCTGCCCCTCTCCCTCCCCAGCCTGAGAATACCGGGCCGCCGCTGTGTGCTTACCTCGGCTGGAAGGTGAATATGCAGCGGAGCCCACGTTCTTTTTTTTCTATATTTCCGTTTTCTTTCTATGTGTGTTCTATGTGTCTGTGTCTATGTGATCTATGTCTGTCTGTGATGTGTGTGTGTCTGTGTGTCTGTGATGTGTGTGTGTCTGTGATGTGTGTGTGTCTGTGATGTGTGTGTGTCTGTGATGTGGTGTGTCTGTGTGTCTGTGATGTGTGTGTGTCTGTGATGTGTGTGTGTCTGTGATGTGTGTGTGTCTGTGATGTGTGTGTGTCTGTGATGTGTGTGTCTGTGATGTGTGTGTGTCTGTGATGTGTGTGTGTCTGTGATGTGTGTGTGTCTGTGATGTGTGTGTGTCTGTGATGTGTGTGTGTCTGTGATGTGTGTGTGTCTGTGATGTGTGTCTGTCTGTGATGTGTGTGTGTCTGTGATGTGTGTGTGTCTGTGATGTGGTGTGTCTGTGATGTGTGTGTGTCTGTGATGTGTGTGTGTCTGTGTGTCTGTGATGTGTGTGTGTCTGTGATGTGTGTGTGTCTGTGATGTGTGTGTCTGTGATGTGTGTGTGTCTGTGATGTGTGTGTCTGTGATGTGTGTGTGTCTGTGATGTGGTGTGTCTGTGATGTGTGTGTGTCTGTGTGTCTGTGATGTGTGTGTGTCTGTGATGTGTGTGTGTCTGTGATGTGTGTGTCTGTGATGTGTGTGTGTGTCTGTGATGTGTGTGTGTCTGTGATGTGTGTGTGTCTGTGATGTGTGTGTGTCTGTGATGTGTCTGTGTCTGTGATGTGGTGTGTCTGTGATGTGTGTGTGTCTGTGATGTGTGTGTGTCTGTGATGTGGTGTGTCTGTGATGTGTGTGTGTCTGTGATGTGTGTGTGTCTGTGATGTGTGTGTGTCTGTGATGTGTGTGTGTCTGTGATGTGTGTGTCTGTGATGTGTGTGTGTCTGTGATGTGTGTGTCTGTGATGTGTGTGTGTCTGTGATGTGGTGTGTCTGTGATGTGTGTGTGTCTGTGTGTCTGTGATGTGTGTGTGTCTGTGATGTGTGTGTGTCTGTGATGTGTGTGTGTCTGTGATGTGTGTGTGTCTGTGATGTGTGTGTGTCTGTGATGTGTGTGTGTCTGTGATGTGGTGTGTCTGTGATGTGTGTGTGTCTGTGATGTGTGTGTGTCTGTGATGTGTGTGTGTCTGTGATGTGTGTGTGTCTGTGATGTGTGTGTGTCTGTGATGTGTGTGTGTCTGTGATGTGTGTGTGTCTGTGATGTGGTGTGTCTGTGATGTGGTGTGTCTGTGATGTGTGTGTGTCTGTGATGTGTGTGTGTCTGTGATGTGTGTGTGTCTGTGATGTGTGTGTCTGTGATGTGTGTGTGTCTGTGATGTGTGTGTCTGTGATGTGTGTGTGTCTGTGATGTGGTGTGTCTGTGATGTGTGTGTGTCTGTGTGTCTGTGATGTGTGTGTGTCTGTGATGTGTGTGTGTCTGTGATGTGTGTGTCTGTGATGTGTGTGTGTCTGTGATGTGTGTGTGTCTGTGATGTGGTGTGTCTGTGATGTGTGTGTGTCTGTGATGTGTGTGTGTCTGTGATGTGTGTGTGTCTGTGATGTGTGTGTGTCTGTGATGTGTGTGTGTCTGTGATGTGTGTGTCTGTGATGTGTGTGTGTCTGTGATGTGTGTGTGTCTGTGATGTGTGTGTGTCTGTGATGTGTGTGTGTCTGTGATGTGTCTGTGTCTGTGATGTGGTGTGTCTGTGATGTGTGTGTGTCTGTGATGTGTGTGTGTCTGTGATGTGTGTGTGTCTGTGATGTGTGTGTGTCTGTGATGTGTGTGTCTGTGATGTGTGTGTGTCTGTGATGTGTGTGTCTGTGATGTGTGTGTGTCTGTGATGTGGTGTGTCTGTGATGTGTGTGTGTCTGTGTGTCTGTGATGTGTGTGTGTCTGTGATGTGTGTGTGTCTGTGATGTGTGTGTCTGTGATGTGTGTGTGTCTGTGATGTGTGTGTGTCTGTGATGTGTGTGTGTCTGTGATGTGGTGTGTCTGTGATGTGTGTGTGTCTGTGATGTGTGTGTGTCTGTGATGTGTGTGTGTCTGTGATGTGTGTGTGTCTGTGATGTGTGTGTGTCTGTGATGTGTGTGTCTGTGATGTGTGTGTGTCTGTGATGTGTGTGTGTCTGTGATGTGTGTGTGTCTGTGATGTGTGTGTGTCTGTGATGTGTCTGTGTCTGTGATGTGGTGTGTCTGTGATGTGTGTGTGTCTGTGATGTGTGTGTGTCTGTGATGTGGTGTGTCTGTGATGTGTGTGTGTCTGTGATGTGTGTGTGTCTGTGATGTGTGTGTGTCTGTGATGTGTGTGTGTCTGTGATGTGTGTGTCTGTGATGTGTGTGTCTGTGATGTGGTGTGTCTGTGATGTGTGTGTGTCTGTGTGTCTGTGATGTGTGTGTGTCTGTGATGTGTGTGTGTCTGTGATGTGTGTGTGTCTGTGATGTGTGTGTCTGTGATGTGTGTGTGTCTGTGATGTGTGTGTGTCTGTGATGTGGTGTGTCTGTGATGTGTGTGTGTCTGTGTGTCTGTGATGTGTGTGTGTCTGTGATGTGTGTGTGTCTGTGATGTGTGTGTGTCTGTGATGTGTGTGTGTCTGTGATGTGTGTGTCTGTGATGTGTGTGTCTGTGATGTGGTGTGTCTGTGATGTGTGTGTGTCTGTGTGTCTGTGATGTGTGTGTGTCTGTGATGTGTGTGTGTCTGTGATGTGTGTGTGTCTGTGATGTGTGTGTGTCTGTGATGTGTGTGTGTCTGTGATGTGTGTGTCTGTGATGTGTGTGTGTCTGTGATGTGGTGTGTCTGTGATGTGTGTGTGTCTGTGATGTGTGTGTGTCTGTGATGTGTGTGTGTCTGTGATGTGTGTGTGTCTGTGATGTGTGTGTCTGTGATGTGTGTGTGTCTGTGATGTGTGTGTGTCTGTGATGTGTGTGTGTCTGTGATGTGTGTGTGTCTGTGATGTGTGTGATCTGTGTGTGTGTGTCTGTGATGTGTGTGTGTCTGTGATGTGTGTGTGTCTGTGATGTGTGTGTGTCTGTGATGTGTGTGTGTCTGTGATGTGTGTGTGTCTGTGATGTGTGTGTGTCTGTGATGTGTGTGTGTCTGTGATGTGGTGTGTCTGTGATGTGTGTGTGTCTGTGATGTGTGTGTGTCTGTGATGTGTGTGTGTCTGTGATGTGTGTGTGTGTCTGTGATGTGTCTGTGTCTGTGATGTGTGTGTGTCTGTGATGTGTGTGTGTCTGTGATGTGGTGTGTCTGTGATGTGGTGTGTCTGTGATGTGTGTGTGTCTGTGATGTGTGTGTCTGTGATGTGTGTGTGTCTGTGATGTGGTGTGTCTGTGATGTGTGTGTGTCTGTGATGTGTGTGTGTCTGTGATGTGTGTGTGTCTGTGATGTGTGTGTGTCTGTGATGTGTGTGTGTCTGTGATATGTGTGTGTCTGTGATGTGTGTGTGTCTGTGATGTGTGTGTGTCTGTGATGTGGTGTGTCTGTGATGTGTGTGTGTCTGTGATGTGTGTGTGTCTGTGATGTGTGTGTGTCTGTGATGTGTGTGTGTCTGTGATGTGGTGTGTCTGTGATGTGTGTGTGTCTGTGATGTGTGTGTGTCTGTGATGTGTGTGTGTCTGTGATGTGTGTGTGTCTGTGATGTGTGTGTCTGTGATGTGTGTGTGTCTGTCATGTGGTGTGTCTGTGATGTGTGTGTGTCTGTGATGTGTGTGTGTCTGTGATGTGTGTGTGTCTGTGATGTGTGTGTGTCTGTGATGTGGTGTGTCTGTGATGTGTGTGTGTCTGTGTGTCTGTGATGTGTGTGTGTCTGTGATGTGTGTGTGTCTGTGATGTGTGTGTGTCTGTGATGTGGTGTGTCTGTGATGTGTGTGTGTCTGTGATGTGGTGTGTCTGTGATGTGTGTGTGTCTGTGATGTGTGTGTGTCTGTGATGTGGTGTGTCTGTGATGTGTGTGTGTCTGTGATGTGTGTGTGTCTGTGATGTGTGTGTGTCTGTGATGTGTGTGTGTCTGTGATGTGTGTGTGTCTGTGATGTGTGTGTGTCTGTGATGTGTGTGTGTCTGTGATGTGTGTGTGTCTGTGATGTGTGTGTGTCTGTGATGTGTGTGTCTGTGATGTGTGTGTGTCTGTGATGTGTGTGTGTCTGTGATGTGTGTGTGTCTGTGATGTGTGTGTGTCTGTGATGTGTGTGTGTCTGTGATGTGTGTGTGTCTGTGATGTGTGTGTGTCTGTGATGTGTGTGTGTCTGTGATGTGTGTGTGTCTGTGATGTGTGTGTGTCTGTGTGTCTGTGATGTGTGTGTGTCTGTGATGTGTGTGTGTCTGTGATGTGGTGTGTCTGTGATGTGTGTGTGTCTGTGATGTGTGTGTGTCTGTGATGTGTGTGTGTCTGTGATGTGTGTGTGTCTGTGATGTGTGTGTGTCTGTGATGTGTGTGTGTCTGTGATGTGTGTGTGTCTGTGATGTGTGTGTGTCTGTGATGTGTGTGTGTCTGTGATGTGTGTGTGTCTGTGATGTGTGTGTGTCTGTGATGTGGTGTGTGTGTCTGTGATGTGGTGTGTGTGAGTGTGATCTGTGTGTGTGTTTACTCTCTGCTCCGCTTCCTCTTCCTGTAATGACATCACTTCCCTGCAAAACCGCAGACAGGCGATGTACATTACCGGAGGTAAACCGCGAAATACCGCAGGGAATAACGCAGGAAAACGCAGTGAACCGCACAGAATTTGCTGCCTGCGTTATTCCCTGCGGGATTTCATGATTAACATTGAGTCAATGGAGTGAAATCCCGCAGCGATGTGCGGAAAAGAACTGACATGCACTTGTTTTTGCTGCGGGAATCCCGCAGCAAAACATGCAGCTGTCAAATTCCGCACAGTGCGCACAGGATTTTTTTTCTCCATAGGATTTGCTGGTGATTCACTGCAGAGATGTTATGAACATTTTCTGCAGCGAAACATGCAGCAAATCCGCGAAAAATCCGCGGCAAAATCCGGTAAGTGCGCACATAGCCTAAAGGTTTTTCCTTCAGTCTGAATTCCCCAGTGTATAATATGCAGTGCTCCTGCCCCCGGTGTATAACATGCAGTGCTGCTGCCCCCGGTGTATAACATGCAGTGCTGCTGCCCCCGGTGTATAATATGCAATGCTGCTGCCCCCGGTGTATAATATGCAGTGCTGCTGCCCCCGGTGTATAACATGCAGTGCTGCTGCCCCCGGTGTATAATATGCAATGCTGCTGCCCCCGGTGTATAATATGCAATGCTGCTGCCCCCGGTGTATAACATGCAGTGCTGCTGCCCCCGGTGTATAATATGCAATGCTGCTGCCCCCGGTGTATAATATGCAGTGCTCCTGCCCCCGGTGTATAACATGCAGTGCTGCTGCCCCCGGTGTATAACATGCAGTGCTGCTGCCCCCGGTGTATAATATGCAGTGCTGCTGCCCCCGGTGTATAATATGCAGTGCTGCTGCCCCCGGTGTATAATATGCAATGCTGCTGCCCCCGGTGTATAATATGCAATGCTGCTGCCCCCGGTGTATAATATGCAATGCTGCTGCCCCCGGTGTATAATATGCAATGCTGCTGCCCCCGGTGTATAATATGCAGTGCTGCTGCCCCCGGTGTATAATATGCAATGCTGCTGCCCCCGGTGTATAATATGCAGTGCTGCTGCCCCCGGTGTATATTATGCAGTGCAGCTGCCCCCGGTGTATAATATGCAATGCTGCTGCCCCCGGTGTATAATATGCAATGCTGCTGCCCCCGGTGTATAATATGCAGTGCTGCTGCCCCCGGTGTATAATATGCAATGCTGCTGCCCCCGGTGTATAATATGCAGTGCTGCTGCCCCCGGTGTATAATATGCAATGCTGCTGCCCCCGGTGTATAACATGCAGTGCTGCTGCCCCCGGTGTATAATATGCAATGCTGCTGCCCCCGGTGTATAATATGCAATGCTGCTGCCCCCGGTGTATAACATGCAGTGCTGCTCCCCCGGTGTATAATATGCAATGCTGCTGCCCCCGGTGTATAATATGCAATGCTGCTGCCCCCGGTGTATAATATGCAATGCTGCTGCCCCCGGTGTATAACATGCAGTGCTGCTGCCCCCGGTGTATAATATGCAATGCTGCTGCCCCCGGTGTATAATATGCAATGCTGCTGCCCCCGGTGTATAATATGCAGTGCTGCTGCCCCCGGTGTATAATATGCAATGCTGCTGCCCCCGGTGTATAATATGCAATGCTGCTGCCCCCGGTGTATAATATGCAGTGCTGCTGCCCCCGGTGTATAATATGCAATGCTGCTGCCCCCGGTGTATAATATGCAATGCTGCTGCCCCCGGTGTATAATATGCAGTGCTGCTGCCCCCGGTGTATAATATGCAATGCTGCTGCCCCCGGTGTATAATATACAGTGCTCCTGCCCCCGGTGTATAACATGCAGTGCTGCTGCCCCCGGTGTATAATATGCAGTGCTGCTGCCCCCGGTGTATAACATGCAGTGCTGCTGCCCCCGGTGTATAACATGCAGTGCTGCTGCCCCCGGTGTATAATATGCAGTGCTGCTGCCCCCGGTATATAATATGCAGTGCTGCTGCCCCTGGTGTATAATATACAGTGCTCCTGCCCCCGGTGTATAACATGCAGTGCTGCTGCCCCCGGTGTATAATATGCAATGCTGCTGCCCCCGGTGTATAATATACAGTGCTCCTGCCCCCGGTGTATAACATGCAGTGCTGCTCCCCCGGTGTATAATATGCAATGCTGCTGCCCCCGGTGTATAATATACAGTGCTCCTGCCCCCGATGTATAACATGCAGTGCTGCTGCCCCCGGTGTATAATATGCAGTGCTGCTGCCCCCGGTGTATAATATGCAGTGCTGCTGCCCCCGGTGTATAATATGCAATGCTGCTGCCCCCGGTGTATAATATGCAGTGCTGCTGGCCCCGGTGTATAATATGCAGTGCTGCCCCCGGTGTATAATATGCAGTGCTGCTGCCCCCGGTGTATAATATGCAGTGCTGCTGGCCCCGGTGTATAATATGCAGTGCTGCTGGCCCCTGTGTATAATATGCAGTGCTGCTGCCCCCATTGTATAATATGCAGTGCTGCTACCCTGGTGTATAATATGCAGTGCTGCTGCCCCGGTGTAGAATATGCAGTGCTGCTGCCCCCGGTGTATAATATGCAGTGCTGCCACGGTGTATAATATGCAGTGCTGCTGCCCCGGTGTAGAATATGCAGTGCTGCTGCCCCTGGTGTATAATATGCAGTGCTGCTGCCCCCTGTGTATAATATACAGTGCTGCTGCCTCAAGGGTAATATATACAGTGCTACTGCCCCTGGTGTATAATATGCAGTGCTGCTGCCCCCGGTGTATAATATGCAGTGCTGCCCCCGGTGTATAATATGCAGTGCTGCTACCCTGGTGTATAATATGCAGTTCTGCTGCCCCCGGTGTATAATATACAGTGCTGCTGCCCCCGGTGTATAATATATAGTGCTGCTGCCCCCGGTGTATAATATGCAGTGCTGCCCCGGTGTATAATATGCAGTGCTGCTGCCCCGGTGTAGAATATGCAGTGCTGCTGCCCCCGGTGTATAATATGCAGTGCTGCTGCCCCCTGTGTATAATATACAGTGCTGCTGCCTCAAGGGTAATATATACAGTGCTACTGCCCCTGGTGTATAATATGCAGTGCTGCTGCCCCCGGTGTATAATATGCAGTGCTGCCCCCATTGTATAATATGCAGTGCTGCTACCCTGGTGTATAATATGCAGTGCTGCTGCCCCCGGTGTATAATATACAGTGCTGCTGCCCCCGGTGTATAATATGCAGTGCTGCTGCCCCCGGTGTATAATATGCAGTGCTGCCCCGGTGTATAATATGCAGTGCTGCCCCGGTGTATAATATGCAGTGCTGCCCCGGTGTATAATATGCAGTGCTGCCCCGGTGTATAATATGCAGTGCTGCTGCCCCGGTGTAGAATATGCAGTGCTGCTGCCCCCGGTGTATAATATGCAGTGCTGCTGCCCCCTGTGTATAATATACAGTGCTGCTGCCTCAAGGGTAATATATACAGTGCTACTGCCCCTGGTGTATAATATGCAGTGCTGCTGCCCCCGGTGTATAATATACAGTGCTGCTGCCCCCGGTGTATAATATGCAGTGCTGCTGCTTCCGGTGTATAATATGCAGTGCTGCTGCCCCCGGTGTATACAGTTAGGTCCAGAAATATTTGGACAGTGACACAAGTTTTCTTATTTTAGCTGTTTACAAAAACATGTTCAGAAATACAATTCTATATATAATATGGGCTGAAAGTGCACACTCCCAGCTGTAATATGAGAGTTTTCACATCCAAATCGGAGAAAGGGTTTAGGAATCATAGCTCTGTAATGCATAGCCTCCTCTTTTTCAAGGGACCAAAAGTAATTGGACAAGGGACTCTAAGGGCTGCAATTAACTCTGAAGGCGTCTCCCTCGTTAACCTGTAATCAATGAAGTAGTTAAAAGGTCTGGGGTTGATTACAGGTGTGTGGTTTTGCATTTGGAAGCTGTTGCTGTGACCAGACAACATGCGGTCTAAGGAACTCTCAATTGAGGTGAAGCAGAACATCCTGAGGCTGAAAAAAAAGAAAAAATCCATTAGAGAGATAGCAGACATGCTTGGAGTAGCAAAATCAACAGTCGGGTACATTCTGAGAAAAAAGGAATTGACTGGTGAGCTTGGGAACTCAAAAAGGCCTGGGCGTCCACGGATGACAACAGTGGTGGATGATCGCCGCATACTTTCTTTGGTGAAGAAGAACCCGTTCACAACATCAACTGAAGTCCAGAACACTCTCAGTGAAGTAGGTGTATCTGTCTCTAAGTCACCAGTAAAGAGAAGACTCCATGAAAGTAAATACAAAGGGTTCACATCTAGATGCAAACCATTCATCAATTCCAAAAATAGACCGGCCAGAGTTACATTTGCTGAAAAACACCTCATGAAGCCAGCTCAGTTCTGGAAAAGTATTCTATGGACAGATGAGACAAAGATCAACCTGTACCAGAATGATGGGAAGAAAAAAGTGTGGAGAAGAAAGGGAACGGCACATGATCCAAGGCACACCACATCCTCTGTAAAACATGGTGGAGGCAACGTGATGGCATGGGCATGCATGGCTTTCAATGGCACTGGGTCACTTGTGTTTATTGATGACATAACAGCAGACAAGAGTAGCCGGATGAATTCTGAAGTGTACCGGGATATACTTTCAGCCCACATTCAGCCAAATGCCGCAAAGTTGATCGGACAGCGCTTCATAGTACAGATGGACAATGACCCCAAGCATACAGCCAAAGCTACCCAGGAGTTCATGAGTGCAAAAAAGTGGAACATTCTGCAATGGCCAAGTCAATCACCAGATCTTAACCCAATTGAGCATGCATTTCACTTGCTCAAATCCAGACTTAAGACGGAAAGACCCACAAACAAGCAAGACCTGAAGGCTGCGGCTGTAAAGGCCTGGCAAAGCATTAAGAAGGAGGAAACCCAGCGTTTGGTGATGTCCATGGGTTCCAGACTTAAGGCAGTGATTGCCTCCAAAGGATTCGCAACAAAATATTGAAAATAAAAATATTTTGTTTGGGTTTGGTTTATTTGTCCAATTACTTTTGACCTCCTAAAATGTGGAGTGTTTGTAAAGAAATGTGACAATTCCTACAATTTCTATCAGATATTTTTGTTCAAACCTTCAAATTAAACGTTACAATCTGCACTTGAATTCTGTTGTAGAGGTTTCATTTCAAATCCAATGTGGTGGCATGCAGAGCCCAACTCGCCAAAATTGTGTCACTGGCCAAAGATTTCTGGACCTAACTGTAATATGCAGTGCTGCTGCCCCCGGTATATAATATGCAGTGCTGCTGCCCCCGGTGTATAATATGCAGTGCTGCTGCCCCCGGTATATAATATGCAGTGCTGCTGCCCCCGGTGTATAACATGCAGTGCTGCTGCCCCCGGTGTATAATATGCAATGCTGCTGCCCCCGGTGTATAATATGCAATGCTGCTGCCCCCGGTGTATAATATGCAATGCTGCTGCCCCCGGTGTATAATATGCAGTGCTGCTGCCCCCGGTGTATAATATGCAATGCTGCTGCCCCCGGTGTATAATATGCAGTGCTGCTGCCCCCGGTGTATAATATGCAATGCTGCTGCTCCCGGTGTATAATATGCAGTGCTGCTGCCCCCGGTATATAATATGCAGTGCTGCTGCTCCCGGTGTATAATATGCAGTGCTGCTGCCCCCGGTGTATAATATGCAGTGCTGCTGCCCTTGGTGTATAGCATGTAGTGCTGCTGCCCCCAGTGTATAATATGCACTGCTGCTGCCCCCGGTGTATACCATGCAGTGCTGCTTCCTCCGGTGTATAATATACAGTGCTACTGCCTTCGGTGTATAATATACAGTGCTGCTTTCCCCGGTGTATAACATGCAGTGCTGCTGCCCCGGTGTATAATATGCAGTGTTGCTGCCCCGGTGTATAATATACAGTGCTGCTGCCTCCGGTGTATAACATACAGTGCTGCTGCCTCCGGTGTATAATATACAGTGCTGCTGCCCCGGTGTATACTATGCAGTGCTGCTGCCCCCGGTCTATAAAATGCAGTGCTGCTGCTTCCGGTGTATAATATACAGTGCTGCTGCCTCCGGTGTATAATATGCAGTGCTGCTGCCTCCAGTGTATAATATGCAGTGCTGCTGCCCCCGGTGTATAACATGCAGTGCTGCTGCCTCCGGTGTATAACATGCAGTGCTGCAGCCTCCTTGTGTATAATATACAGTGCTGCTGCCTCCAGTGTATAATATACAGTGCTGCTGCCTCCAGTGTATAATATGCAGTGCTGCTGTCCCCGGTGTATAACATGCAGTGCTGCTGCCCCCGGTGTATAACATGCAGTGCTGCTGGCCCCGGTGTATAATATGCAGTGCTGCTGCCCCCGGTGTATACCATGCAGTGCTGCTTCCTCCGGTGTATAATATACAGTGCTGCTGCCTTTGGTGTATAATATGCAGAGCTGCTGCCCCCGGTATATAATATGCAGTGCTGCTGCCCCCGGTGTATAACATGCAGTGCTGCTGGCCCCGGTGAATAATATGCAGTGCTGCTGCCCCCGGTGTATACCATGCAGTGCTGCTTCCTCCGGTGTAAAATATACAGTGCTGCTGCCTCCGGTGTATTATATACAGTGCTGCTGCCTCCTGGTGTATAATATGCAGTGTTGCTGCCTCCTGGTGTATAATATGCAGTGCTGCTACCCCCGGTGTATAATATACAGTGCTGCTGTTTCCTGGTGTATAATATGCAGTGCTGCCTCCGGTGTATAATATGCAGTGCTGCTATCCCCGGTGTATAATATGCAGTGCTGCTGCCCCCGGTGTATAATATGCAGTGCTGCTGCCCCCGGTGTATAATATGCAGTGCTGCTGCCCTTGGTGTATAACATGCAGTGCTGCTCCCCCGGTGTATAATATGCAGTGCTGCTGCCCCCGGTGTATAATATGCAGTGCTGCTGCCCCCGGTGTATACCATGCAGTGCTGCTTCATCCGGTGTATAATATACAGTGCTGCTGCCTTTGGTGTATTATATACAGTGCTGCTGCCTCCTGGTGTATAATATGCAGTGCTGCTGCCTCCTGGTGTATAATATGCAGTGCTGCTACCCCCGGTGTATAATATACAGTGCTGCTGTTTCCTGGTGTATAATATGCAGTGCTGCCCCCGGTGTATAACATACAGTGCTGCTGCCTCCGGCGTATAATATGCAGTGTTGCTGCCCCCGGTGTATAATATGCAGTGCTGCTGCCTCCGGTGTATAATATGCAGTGCTGCTGTCCCCGGTGTATAATATGCAGTGCTGCTGCCCCCGGTGTATAATATGCAGTGCTGCTGCCCTTGGTGTATAACATGCAGTGCTGCTCCCCCGGTGTATAATATGCAGTGCTGCTGCCTCCGGTGTATAATATGCAGTGCTGCTGCCCCCGGTGTATACCATGCAGTGCTGCTTCCTCCGGTGTATAATATACAGTGCTGCTGCCCTTGGTGTATTATATACAGTGCTGCTGCCTCCTGGTGTATAATATGCAGTGCTGCTGCCTCCTGGTGTATAATATGCAGTGCTGCTACCCCCGGTGTATAATATACAGTGCTGCTCTTTCCTGGTGTATAATATGCAGTGCTGCCTCCGGTGTATAGTATGCAGTGCTGCTGCCCCCGGTGTATAACATGCAGTGCTGCTGCCTTCAGTGTATAATATGCAGTGCTGCTGTCGCCGGTGTATAATATGCAGTACTGCTGCCTCCGGTGTATAATATGCAGTGCTGCTGCCTCCAGTGTATAATATGCAGTTCTGCTGCCCCCGGTGTATAATATACAGTGCTGCCGCCTCCAGTGTATAATATGCAGTGCTGCTATCCCCGGTGTATATTATGCAGTGCTGCTGCCCTCGGTGTATAATATGCAGTGCTGCTGCCCCCGGTGTATAATATGCAGTGCTGCTGCCCCCGGTGTATAATATGCAGTGCTGCTGCCTCCAGTGTATAATATGCAGTTCTGCTGCCCCCGGTGTATAATATACAGTGCTGCCGCCTCCAGTGTATAATATGCAGTGCTGCTATCCCCGGTGTATATTATGCAGTGCTGCTGCCCTCGGTGTATAATATGCAGTGCTGCTGCCCCCGGTGTATAATATGCAGTGCTGCTGCCCCCGGTGTATAATATGCAGTGCTGCTGCCCCCGGTATATAAAATGCAGTGCTGCTGCCCTTGATGTATAACATGCAGTGCTGCTGCCTCCGGTGCATAATATGCAGTGCTGCTGCCCCCGGTGTATACCATGCAGTGCTGCTTCCTCCGGTGTATAATATACAGTGCTGCTGCCCTTGGTGTATTATATACAGTGCTGCTGCCTCCTGGTGTATAATATGCAGTGCTGCTGCCTCCTGGTGTATAATATGCAGTGCTGCTACCCCCGGTGTATAATATACAGTGCTGCTGTTTCCTGGTGTATAATATGCAGTGCTGCCTCCGGTGTATAGTATGCAGTGCTGCTGCCCCCGGTGTATAACATGCAGTGCTGCCCGGTGTATAATATGCAGTGCTGCTGCCCCCGGTGTATAATATGCAGTGCTGCTGCCCCCGATGTATACCATGCAGTGCTGCTGCCTCCGGTGTATAATATACAGTGCTGCTGCCTTCAGTGTATAATATGCAGTGCTGCTGTCGCCGGTGTATAATATGCAGTGCTGCTGCCTCCGGTGTATAATATGCAGTGCTGCTGCCTCCAGTGTATAATATGCAGTTCTGCTGCCCCCGGTGTATAATATACAGTGCTGCTGCCTCCAGTGTATAATATGCAGTGCTGCTATCCCCGGTGTATATTATGCAGTGCTGCTGCCCCCGGTGTATAATATGCAGTGCTGCTGCCCCCGGTGTATAATATGCAGTGCTGCTGCCCTTGGTGTATAACATGCAGTGCTGCTGCCCCCGGTGTATAATATGCAGTGCTGCTGCCCCCGGTGTATACCATGCAGTGCTGCTTCATCCGGTGTATAATATACAGTGCTGCTGCCTTTGGTGTATTATATACAGTGCTGCTGCCTCCTGGTGTATAATATGCAGTGCTGCTGCCTCCTGGTGTATAATATGCAGTGCTGCTACCCCCGGTGTATAATATACAGTGCTGCTGTTTCCTGGTGTATAATATGCAGTGCTGCCCCCGGTGTATAACATACAGTGCTGCTGCCTCCGGCGTATAATATGCAGTGTTGCTGCCCCCGGTGTATAATATGCAGTGCTGCTGCCTCCGGTGTATAATATGCAGTGCTGCTGTCCCCGGTGTATAATATGCAGTGCTGCTGCCCCCGGTGTATAATATGCAGTGCTGCTGCCCTTGGTGTATAACATGCAGTGCTGCTCCCCCGGTGTATAATATGCAGTGCTGCTGCCTCCGGTGTATAATATGCAGTGCTGCTGCCCCCGGTGTATACCATGCAGTGCTGCTTCCTCCGGTGTATAATATACAGTGCTGCTGCCCTTGGTGTATTATATACAGTGCTGCTGCCTCCTGGTGTATAATATGCAGTGCTGCTGCCTCCTGGTGTATAATATGCAGTGCTGCTACCCCCGGTGTATAATATACAGTGCTGCTCTTTCCTGGTGTATAATATGCAGTGCTGCCTCCGGTGTATAGTATGCAGTGCTGCTGCCCCCGGTGTATAACATGCAGTGCTGCTGCCTTCAGTGTATAATATGCAGTGCTGCTGTCGCCGGTGTATAATATGCAGTACTGCTGCCTCCGGTGTATAATATGCAGTGCTGCTGCCTCCAGTGTATAATATGCAGTTCTGCTGCCCCCGGTGTATAATATACAGTGCTGCCGCCTCCAGTGTATAATATGCAGTGCTGCTATCCCCGGTGTATATTATGCAGTGCTGCTGCCCTCGGTGTATAATATGCAGTGCTGCTGCCCCCGGTGTATAATATGCAGTGCTGCTGCCCCCGGTGTATAATATGCAGTGCTGCTGCCCCCGGTATATAAAATGCAGTGCTGCTGCCCTTGGTGTATAACATGCAGTGCTGCTGCCTCCGGTGCATAATATGCAGTGCTGCTGCCCCCGGTGTATACCATGCAGTGCTGCTTCCTCCGGTGTATAATATACAGTGCTGCTGCCCTTGGTGTATTATATACAGTGCTGCTGCCTCCTGGTGTATAATATGCAGTGCTGCTGCCTCCTGGTGTATAATATGCAGTGCTGCTACCCCCGGTGTATAATATACAGTGCTGCTGTTTCCTGGTGTATAATATGCAGTGCTGCCTCCGGTGTATAGTATGCAGTGCTGCTGCCCCCGGTGTATAACATGCAGTGCTGCCTGGTGTATAATATGCAGTGCTGCTGCCCCCGGTGTATAATATGCAGTGCTGCTGCCCCCGATGTATACCATGCAGTGCTGCTGCCTCCGGTGTATAATATACAGTGCTGCTGCCTTCAGTGTATAATATGCAGTGCTGCTGTCGCCGGTGTATAATATGCAGTGCTGCTGCCTCCAGTGTATAATATGCAGTTCTGCTGCCCCCGGTGTATAATATACAGTGCTGCTGCCTCCAGTGTATAATATGCAGTGCTGCTATCCCCGGTGTATATTATGCAGTGCTGCTGCCCCCGGTGTATAATATGCAGTGCTGCTGCCCCCGGTGTATAATATGCAGTGCTGCTGCCCTTGGTGTATAACATGCAGTGCTGCTCCCCCGGTGTATAATATGCAGTGCTGCTGCCCCCGGTGTATAATATGCAGTGCTGCTGCCTCCGGTGTATAATATGCAGTGCTGCTGCCCCCGGTGTATACAGTTAGGTCCAGAAATATTTGGACAGTGACACATGCAGTGCTGCTGCCTCCGGTGCATAATATGCAGTGCTGCTGCCCCCGGTGTATACCATGCAGTGCTGCTTCCTCCGGTGTATAATATACAGTGCTGCTGCCCTTGGTGTATTATATACAGTGCTGCTGCCTCCTGGTGTATAATATGCAGTGCTGCTGCCTCCTGGTGTATAATATGCAGTGCTGCTACCCCCGGTGTATAATATACAGTGCTGCTGTTTCCTGGTGTATAATATGCAGTGCTGCCTCCGGTGTATAGTATGCAGTGCTGCTGCCCCCGGTGTATAACATGCAGTGCTGCCCGGTGTATAATATGCAGTGCTGCTGCCCCCGGTGTATAATATGCAGTGCTGCTGCCCCCGATGTATACCATGCAGTGCTGCTGCCTCCGGTGTATAATATACAGTGCTGCTGCCTTCAGTGTATAATATGCAGTGCTGCTGTCGCCGGTGTATAATATGCAGTGCTGCTGCCTCCGGTGTATAATATGCAGTGCTGCTGCCTCCAGTGTATAATATGCAGTTCTGCTGCCCCCGGTGTATAATATACAGTGCTGCTGTCTCCAGTGTATAATATGCAGTGCTGCTATCCCCGGTGTATATTATGCAGTGCTGCTGCCCCTGGTGTATAATATGCAGTGCTGCTGCCCCCGGTGTATAATATGCAGTGCTGCTGCCCTTGGTGTATAACATGCAGTGCTGCTCCCCCGGTGTATAATATGCAGTGCTGCTGCCCCCGGTGTATAATATGCAGTGCTGCTGCCTCCGGTGTATAATATGCAGTGCTGCTGCCCCCGGTGTATACAGTTAGGTCCAGAAATATTTGGACAGTGACACAAGTTTTGTTATTTTAGCTGTTTACAAAAACATGTTCAGAAATACAATTCTATATATAATATGGGCTGAAAGTGCACACTCCCAGCTGCAATATGAGAGTGTTCACATCCAAATCGGAGAAAGGGTTTAGGAATCATAGCTCTGTAATGCATAGCCTCCTCTTTTTCAAGGGACCAAAAGTAATTGGACAAGGGACTCTAAGGGCTGCAATTAACTCTGAAGGCGTCTCCCTCGTTAACCTGTAATCAATGAAGTAGTTAAAAGGTCTGGGGTTGATTACAGGTGTGTGGTTTTGCATTTGGAAGCTGTTGCTGTGACCAGACAACATGCGGTCTAAGGAACTCTCAATTGAGGTGAAGCAGAACATCCTGAGGCTGAAAAAAAAGAAAAAATCCATCAGAGAGATAGCAGACATGCTTGGAGTAGCAAAATCAACAGTCGGGTACATTCTGAGAAAAAAGGAATTGACTGGTGAGCTTGGGAACTCAAAAAGGCCTGGGCGTCCACGGATGCCAACAGTGGTGGATGATCGCCGCATACTTTCTTTGGTGAAGAAGAACCCGTTCACAACATCAACTGAAGTCCAGAACACTCTCAGTGAAGTAGGTGTATCTGTCTCTAAGTCACCAGTAAAGAGAAGACTCCATGAAAGTAAATACAAAGGGTTCACATCTAGATGCAAACCATTCATCAATTCCAAAAATAGACAGGCCAGAGTTACATTTGCTGAAAAACACCTCATGAAGCCAGCTCAGTTCTGGAAAAGTATTCTATGGACAGATGAGACAAAGATCAACCTGTACCAGAATGATGGGAAGAAAAAAGTTTGGAGAAGAAAGGGAACGGCACATGATCCAAGGCACACCACATCCTCTGTAAAACATGGTGGAGGCAACGTGATGGCATGGGCATGCATGGCTTTCAATGGCACTGGGTCACTTGTGTTTATTGATGACATAACAGCAGACAAGAGTAGCCGGATGAATTCTGAAGTGTACCGGGATATACTTTCAGCCCAGATTCAGCCAAATGCCGCAAAGTTGATCGGACGGCGCTTCATAGTACAGATGGACAATGACCCCAAGCATACAGCCAAAGCTACCCAGGAGTTCATGAGTGCAAAAAAAGTGGAACATTCTGCAATGGCCAAGTCAATCACCAGATCTTAACCCAATTGAGCATGCATTTCACTTGCTCAAATCCAGACTTAAGACGGAAAGACCCACAAACAAGCAAGACCTGAAGGCTGCGGCTGTAAAGGCCTGGCAAAGCATTAAGAAGGAGGAAACCCAGCGTTTGGTGATGTCCATGGGTTCCAGACTTAAGGCAGTGATTGCCTCCAAAGGATTCGCAACAAAATATTGAAAATAAAAATATTTTGTTTGGGTTTGGTTTATTTGTCCAATTACTTTTGACCTCCTAAAATGTGGAGTGTTTGTAAAGAAATGTGACAATTCCTACAATTTCTATCAGATATTTTTGTTCAAACCTTCAAATTAAACGTTACAATCTGCACTTGAATTCTGTTGTAGAGGTTTCATTTCACATCCAATGTGGTGGCATGCAGAGCCCAACTCGCAAAAACTGTGTCACTGTCCAAAGATTTCTGGACCTAACTGTATATAATATATAGAGTCATTACACACAGAGGGATCTATTCCTATATATTATATAGAGCCATTACACACACAGGGATCTGTTTCTATATATTACAGTGCTGGCCAAAAGTATTGGCACCCCTGCAATACAAGGCCTCAACGAACCATCTTTCTTAGCAACAAAGAAGAAGCCGGCACCCAAAGGAGAAGATGAGGGCCGAATGTGCCCCTTCTCCAATGATTGTCTGATGTATGACCGCATGGCATCATGTTCGGGCACAGACAAGTTGAAAATCCGCCCCTTGGGAAATTTACAACCCGGCACCAGCTCAATGGCACAGTCATAGTCCCGGTGTGGGGGGCAGAGAATCAGATTCCTGGTAATTAAATACATCACGGAAATCAGACAAGAAGGCCGGAACATCAACTGCCTGAGCAGACGTGGACAACACGGAAAGGTCCTGATGCAGACCTTGACAACCCCAACTAGCTACCGACAAGGATCTCCAGTCAAGAACCGGATTATGGGTCTGCAACCACGGAAATCCCAGTACCAAGGTATCCTGTAGATTATGCAATACTAAAAATGTACAAGTTTCCTGATGCGCTGGTGCAACTCTCATAGGCACCTGGGTCCAAAATTGGGGTTTATGTTCTGCCAAAGGGGTAGCATCAATGCCCCTTAAAGGAATAGGAGTTTGCAAAGGAACCATGGGGAAACCACAATCCCTAGCAAACCCAAAATCCATCAAATTGAGCGCTGCCCCTGAGTCCACAAAGGTCAATGCAGAAAAGGAAGACAATGAGCAAATCAATGGGACAGACAAAAGAACCCACAGTAACAGAAGTGGCCAATCTCCTTTCACGTTTAGGGCAGACAGAGATGTTATGAGAAGCGTCTCCACAATAGAAGCACAGTCTATTCTTCCGTCTGAACCCCTGCCGACTAGCATTAGAAAGGACCCTATCACACTCCATAGGCTCCAAAGGCTGTTCCACAGGCACAAAACCAGCAGGTCTCTTCCTGCGCTCACGTAACCGCCTATCAATCTGAATGGCCAAGGTCATAGAGGCATCAAGAGCAGAAGGGACGGGGAATCCCACCATTACATCCTTCACAGCATCCGCAATACCCTTCCGAAAAAGAGCCGCAAGCGCATCATCATTCCATTTGGTAAGGACCGCCCACTTACGAAATTTCTGACAAAACGTTTCTGCAGAATCCAAACCCTGAGTTAAGGACAACATGACCTTTTCTGCTTGGTCCACAATATTGGGTTTGTCATATAATAATCCCAAGGCCTGAAAAAAGGAGTCCACATCACTGAGAATCGGATCATCAGACGCTAAAGAGAAGGCCCAGTCCTGAGGGTCACCACGCAGCAAGGAGATGACAATCTTAACCTGCTGTACGGGATTCCCTGAGGACTTAGGGCGCAGGTCAAAAAATAATTTACAATTATTCCTGAAGCTCAAAAATCTCGACCGATCTCCCGAAAAAAATTCAGGAACAGGAATCTTAGGCTCTGCAAGGGGAGTCTGTGCAAGATAAGACTCTATACGACGAACCTTAGCCTCAAGATGAGCAACACGCTCACCCAATTCATCCATGCTAGAAAAAGAAATCTTCCACAGAACCCAAAGAAGAAGAGGAAAAAAAAAAATGTTTTCTCAGCAGCTTTTTTTTTTTTTTCCTTCTTAAGAGTACCCTTTAAATTTGTTTGGCCGGATGTACTGTTATGATCCGGAACCATGGAGACCACCATAAATCATTGGCAAAAAGGTGACAAGAGCATTGGCAACTAATCTGGCCGCCATCCCCTTACTAACCAACACAACTAGAAGTAGCCGAGGGGTGAACTAACATCCTGTGCACCGCGAACCCAGCCGGACAACTAGCCATCCTAAAGGTAGGAAAGATGAATAA
This sequence comes from Anomaloglossus baeobatrachus, assembly GCF_048569485.1. Taxonomy (NCBI): domain Eukaryota; kingdom Metazoa; phylum Chordata; class Amphibia; order Anura; family Aromobatidae; genus Anomaloglossus; species Anomaloglossus baeobatrachus. The sequence continues at coordinate 3,274,465 of NC_134359.1, read as the reverse complement.
CTCTCTGCCTCAGAAAATAGACAAGAATAGCAAGCCCCCCACATTCAAAGACTGCAGTGATATAGGAAAACACAATACACAGGTAGATGATAGGATTAGCAAAAGGTGAGGCCCCCGCTGACTAAAATAGGAAAGGACAGGAAAGGGACTGATGGTGGCCAGAGAAAAACCCTGCAAAATACCAACTTCCTGATAGTACAAAAAGGCCCTCAGATCGCACGATCTGAACGCTGTCCTATACCAGGTGCCCTTGTCATACCAATGAACAGAAAACAAGAATTATAACAAATTCAACAAGCCATAAACACATGGACCCAAAGGAGCTATACTCCACACAGAACTGCAGGGAGTTCCTCAACAATCCACTAAGGGGGAAAATCCCTGGAAGGAAATAAACTGAAACCAACCACAACAAATGACTAACCCAGATAAGCAAAAGAACCAGACAATAAATAAAGAGCAAGCACTTATCTGGGGAAGATGTGGAGTAGAGCAGGATTAAGCAGGCTGGAGATACAAATAACAACTGACATCCGGCAACAGCCTGCAATCAGACCAGGATTTAAATAAGCAGAGAGTTAGCAAAGGAAACACCCACTGCACAACCCACCTGGTCCAAGTCTAAACCATTCCTGGCCACCAGAGGGAGCCTCCCAGCAGCCAAAACATAACTAACATTCACAACAGGGGTCCCTAGCTCTATGACCCTAACTGTGTGTCATCTCATTGCAATTAAAAACTGCTGTGTGTGTGGAGAGGGCTTTTTTTTCTGAATGTGAACACAGCTCCGCCCCTTTCGGCCATGTTTTTTCCATCTCCTATATAAGAAAGTCCTTGGTTACCCCTCTCCACACACAGCAGTTTTTAATTGCAATGAGATGACACACAGTTAGGGTCACAGATCTAGGGACCCCAATATATATATATACAGTTAGGTCCAGAAATCTTTGGCCAGTGACACAATTTTGGCGAGTTGGGCTCTGCATGCCACCACATTGGATTTGAAATGAAATCTCTACAACAGAATTCAAGTGCAGATTGTAACGTTTAATTTGAAGGTTTGAACAAAAATATCTGATAGAAATTGTAGGAATTGTCACATTTCTTTACAAAAAGGGGAAAATGGGGGGGAAGCCAGCACTGCTTATGAGTGGGATGCAATTATGACGAGATAAAAAGTGTAACGTTCACAAATTCATTCCTACTGTATCAATTCAATGAGATTTTTAGCAAATAATTGATCAATGATTTGAGCCCCCCTGTCCCGTCACGGCAAATCTCTATAAGGGGGGTCCCTACACTACAGTATATAATATACATGTGTACCATGTGGTCTCGTGTGATGTGCAGGACCATATAGGAACACCACCTACCTGAGAAGTGTCAGAACCGCTCCCATGCTGCAAGGGCTGACAACTGCGAGTAGAGAGGCAGTCCAGGTGCCTGCCACTAGCACAATGTCTGAACTAGCCCCCACAGTGTCAGACCTGCAGACATGGATGAAGGGCGGAACAGCCCCAGGCAGGTGGTGCTTAAGTACTAATGCCTATGGAACAGGAGGCGGTGGCTGTGTGTGAACAGGCACCAACATGCATTTTGATGGCGACAGGAGGAATTTGCAAACCACACTGGGCGTGCACGGCATAGTGGTGGTCAACCACTTGACCAGTAAACGAGAAAATGGGGGGGAAGCCAGCACTGCTTATGAGTGGGATGCAATTATGACGAGATAAAAAGTGTAACGTTCACAAATTCATTCCTACTGTATCAATTCAATGAGATTTTTAGCAAATAATTGATCAATGATTTGAGCCCTCTGCCCCGTCACGGCAAATCTCTATAAGGGGGGTCCCTACACTACAGTATATAATATACATGTGTACCATGTGGTCTCGTGTGATGTGCAGGACCATATAGGAACACCACCTACCTGAGAAGTGTCAGAACCGCTCCATTTCTTTACAAACACTCCACATTTTAGGAGGTCAAAAGTAATTGGACAAATAAACCAAACCCAAACAAAATATTTTTATTTTCAATATTTTGTTGCGAATCCTTTGGAGGCAATCACTGTCTTAAGTCTGGAACCCATGGACATCACCAAACGCTGGGTTTCCTCCTTCTTAATGCTTTGCCAGGCCTTTACAGCCGCAGCCTTCAGGTCTTGCTTGTTTGTGGGTCTTTCCGTCTTAAGTCTGGATTTGAGCAAGTGAAATGCATGCTCAATTGGGTTAAGATCTGGTGATTGACTTGGCCATTGCAGAAGGTTCCACTTTTTTGCACTCATGAACTCCTGGGTAGCTTTGGCTGTATGCTTGGGGTCATTGTCCATCTGTACTATGAAGCGCTGTCCGATCAACTTTGCGGCATTTGGCTGAATCTGGGCTGAAAGTATATCCCGGTACACTTCAGAATTCATCCGGCTACTCTTGTCTGCTGTTATGTCATCAATAAACACAAGTGACCCAGTGCCATTGAAAGCCATGCATGGCCATGCCATCACGTTGCCTCCACCATGTTTTACAGAAGATGTGGTGTGCCTTGGATCATGTGCCGTTCCCTTTCTTCTCCACACTTTTTTCTTCCCATCATTCTGGTACAGGTTGATCTTGGTCTCATCTGTCCATAGAATACTTTTCCAGAACTGAGCTGGCTTCATGAGGTGTTTTTCAGCAAATTTAACTCTGGCCAGTCTATTTTTGGAATTGATGAATGGTTTGCATCTAGATGTGAACCCTTTGTATTTACTTTCATAGAGTCTTCTCTTTACTGTTGACTTAGAGACAGATACACCTACTTCACTGAGAGTGTTCTGGACTTCAGTTGATGTTGTGAACGGGTTCTTCTTCACCAAAGAAAGTATGCGGCGATCATCCACCACTGTTGTCATCCGTGGACGCCCAGGCCTTTTTGAGTTCCCAAGCTCACCAGTCAATTCCTTTTTTCTCAGAATGTACCCGACTGTTGATTTTGCTACTCCAAGCATGTCTGCTATCTCTCTGATGGATTTTTTCTTTTTTTTCAGCCTCAGGATGTTCTGCTTCACCTCAATTGAGAGTTCCTTAGACCGCATGTTGTCTGGTCACAGCAACAGCTTCCAAATGCAAAACCACACACCTGTAATCAACCCCAGACCTTTTAACTACTTCAATGATTACAGGTTAACGAGGGAGACGCCTTCATAGTTAATTGCAGCCCTTAAAGTCCCTTGTCCAATTACTTTTGGTCCCTTGAAAAAGAGGAGGCTATGCATTACAGAGCTATGATTCCTAAACCCTTTCTCCGATTTGGATGTGAACACTCTCATATTGCAGCTGGGAGTGTGCACTTTCAGCCCATATTATATATAGAATTGTATTTCTCAACATGTTTTTGTAAACAGCTAAAATAACAAAACTTGTGTCACTGTCCAAATATTTCTGGACCTAACTGTACATTCAAATATCTATTAGCCACTATCCCCATTATTGTGGAGCGCTGACTGTAAAACACAGCTGACTCCTGCACATCTCCTGTGCACACACAATAACTAATGTACAATTACAGTAGTTTGCAGTAAGGGGGATCTTTGGTGACAAGTTATCACCGATCCACAGGTGAGGTAGGTGATAAGTTATTGATTGGTGGAACCAGACCAGTGGAAACCGCACCGATCAGAAGAATGAGGAACTTTTATCCCTGACAGGGCACTTATATGCCCATTATACAATGCAGCGGCAGGTGGGGTGTGTGACCGCAGCTCCGGTCATCCTCTGTGAGGTGGGGTGTGTGACCGCAGCTCCGGTCATCCTCTGTGGGGTGGGATGTGTGACCGCAGATCCAGTCATCCTCTTTGGGGTGCAATGTGTGACCGCAGCTCCATTCATCCTCTGTGGGGTGGGATGTGTGGCCGCAGCTCCATTCATCCTTTGTGGCGTGGGGTGTGTGGCCGCAGCTCCATTCATCCTCTGGAAGGTGGGGTGTGTGACCGCAGCTCCAGTCATCCTCTGTGAGGTGGGATGTGTGGCCACAGCTCCATTCATCCTCTGTGGGTTGGGATGTGTGACCGCACCTCCATGCATCCTCTGTGGGCTGGGGTGTGTGGCCGTAGCTCCATTCATCCTCTGTGGCGTGAGGTGTGTGGCCGCAGCTCCATTCATCCTCTGTGGGGTGGGGTGTGTGACCGCAGCTCCATTCATCCTCTGTGGGGTAGGATGTGTGACCGCAGCTCCATTCATCCTCTGTGGGGTGGGGTGTGTGACCGCAGCTCCAGTCATCCTCTGTGGGGTGGGATGTGTGGCCACAGCTCCATTCATCCTCTGTGGGGTGGGATGTGTGACTGCAGCTCCATTCATCCTCTGTGGGGTGGGATGTGTGGCCGCAGCTCCATTCATCCTCTGTGGGTTGGGATGTGTGACTGCACCTCCATGCATCCTCTGTGGGCTGGGGTGTGTGGCCGCAGTTCCATTCATCCTCTGTGGGGTGGGGTGTGTGGCCGCAGCTCCATTCATCCTATGTGGGGTGGGGTGTGTGGCCGCAGCTCCATTCATCCTCTGTGGGGTGGGGTGTGTGACTGCAGCTCCATTCATCCTCTGTGGGCTGGGGTGTGTGACCGCAGCTCCATTCATCCTCTGTGGGCTGGGGTGTGTGGCCACAGCTCCATTCATCCTCTGTGGGCTGGGGTGTGTGACTGCAGCTCCATTCATCCTATGTGGGGTGGGGTGTGTGGCCGCAGCTCCATTCATCCTCTGTGGGGTGGGGTGTGTGACGGCAGGTCCAGTCACCCTCTGTGGGGTGGGATGTGTGACCGCAGCTCCATTCATCCTCTTTGGGGAGGTCAGATAAAAACAAGAGCAGCGCTCGCAGCCACTGAGGGAATGAATGGGTCAGGGGGTCGAGTCGGACATGAGCTCCAGTGTAATGGGGGATAGAAGTTGCACATTTTGCTGATCAGTTTGGGTCCCAGCAATCACACCCCAATGATGAATAAGTTATCACATGCTTAGGCCACGTTCACACTGTCAGTATTTGGTCACCATGTTACATCAGTATTTGTAGCCAAAATCAGGAGTGGGTGAAAAATGCAGAAGCGGTGCCCGTCTTTCTATTATAAGTTTCCTCTCATTTTACTGATTTTACAATTCCTGGTTTTGAATTCAAATACTGAGGTAAAAAAAACTCCCCAAATACTGTGTGCATGTGGCCTTAGTAGAGGGGAATACTTGTTTTCACTGGTGAACCTCTGTAAGTGCATATTTGCTGCAGTGCAATAGTCACAGGACAGCAAGGGGTTAAACATTCAAATATTTGAAACTATTGGAAATAAAGAATCTTCCCCATATTGATATCAGAGAGAAAAAGTGATCTCCATACACAACACAATCCACTATACCAAGACCACCAAATACAAGGGGGAAATACCGCCACACCGTGACCAGACAACATATTACCACCACATAGTGACCGAATACAATCACATACAAGAGAAAAATACTGCCACACCATGACCAGACAACATATTACCACCACATACTGTAGTGACCGAATACAATCACATACAAGAGAGTAATATCGCCACACCATGACCAGATAACATATTACCAATATATAGTGATCAAACACAACCACATACAAGAGAGTAATACCACCACACCATAATTAGACCACATAGTAAACAAATATTACCACATACAAGGGAGAAATACCACGACCTATGACCAGACTACCAAATAATACTACATACAAGAGACAAATACCACCAAACCATGACAAGACCACATATTACTACTACATAGTGACGAATACTACAATAAATGATCATGAATAAAAACCACAATACTAATAACATTAATATTACTATCAGTGCCATAATACACAGGAGCTCTGTATATAGTGTCAGTGTACAGGTAATACAGTGATCACCAGTGACATTATAAACAGGAGCTCTGTATATAGGTAATACAGTGATCACCAGTGCCATTATACACAGGAGCTCTGTATATAGTGTCAGTGTACAGGTAATACAGTGATCACAGATGACTTTATAAACAGGAGATCTGTATATAGGTAATACAGTGATCACCAGTGACATTATAAACAGGAGCTCTGTATATAGGTAATACAGTGATCACCAGTGACATTATACACACGAGCTCTGTATATAGTGTCAGTGTACAGGTAATACAGTGATCACAGATGACTTTATAAACAGGAGATCTGTATATAGGTAATACAGTGATCACCAGTGACATTATAAACAGGAGCTCTGTATATAGGTAATACAGTGATCACCAGTGCCATTATACACAGGAGCTCTGTATATAGTGTCAGTGTACAGGTAATAGAGTGATCACCAGTGACATAGGAGCGCTGTATATAGTGTACAGTGTGTGTACGTGTAATACACTTGACGTCTCTAGCTGAGGTTATTCATCTTCGCTTTTCCTCTTCATCCGGCGCTGTCCGCCATCACTTCTTCCTGCCAGAACATGCCTCTGCAGAGAATAACACAGTCACCCATAGCCGATCACTCCCAGGGCACATTCCACACTGTTTCCCCAATTTCTACACCACGTCAGACTCTTGTTCCCCCATTGGAGACAGTATCCTCAAAATGAACCTATATTTCATCAGTAATAATGTCCCCTAATTTGCCCCTACAGTAATTATGCCCCACGTGCCACCATAAACCAATAATGTATGTCCCTCATCCTGGCCCCTTTTATTTAAAGAAGTTGTCCAGTTACCAAAACTGATTTTTTTTTTCTGATAAATCTTGCTAATATGTGCCCCTCAACACATCTATTATGTTTTTTCAGCAAAATTACCTTTTATTGTGCACTAGCAGCACACGGTCATTGCTGGCTCCAGCTCTGACGGGGTTAATCTCTCCTCTGACTTCCTGTGTTCAGTTCCTACAAGTCCCAGAACTCTTTGTGGCTCTAGGGCGGTGTCTAGCTTATCTAACACACCCACTGTGTCTAATACACCCACTCTGCTCCCACCCAAACCCACCTCCCTGCCTCTTCCCAGTGGATGCACTGAGATCAATCATACAGAGACAGCAGCAGCTCTACACAGCCAGGGGAAGAAAGTGTGTGTGCGCGTATATACAGTGTGTGTGTATATATACAGTGTGTGTGCGCGTATATACAGTGTGTGTGCGTATATACAGTGTGTGTGCGTATATACAGTGTGTGTGTATATACAGTGTGTGTGCGTATATACAGTGTGTGTGCGTATATACAGTGTGTGTGCATATATACAGTGTGTGTGTATATACAGTTTGTGTGTATATACAGTGTGTGTGCGCGTATATACAGTGTGTGTGTGTATATACAGTGTGTGTGCGTATATACAGTGTGTGTGTGTATATACAGTGTGTGTGCGTATATACAGTTTGTGTGTATATACAGTGTGTGCGCGTATATACAGTGTGTGTGTGTATATACAGTGTGTGTGCGTATATACAGTGTGTGTGTATATACAGTTTGTGTGTATATACAGTGTGTTTGCGTATATACAGTGTGTGTGCGTATATACAGTGTGTGTGTATATACAGTGTGTGTGCGTATATACAGTGTGTGTGCGTATATACAGTGTGTGTGCGTATATACAGTGTGTGTGTATATACAGTTTGTGTGTATATACAGTGTGTGTGCGCGTATATACAGTGTGTGTGTGTATATACAGTGTGTGTGCGTATATACAGTGTGTGTGTGTATATACAGTGTGTGTGCGTATATACAGTTTGTGTGTATATACAGTGTGTGCGCGTATATACAGTGTGTGTGTGTATATACAGTGTGTGTGCGTATATACAGTGTGTGTGTATATACAGTTTGTGTGTATATACAGTGTGTGTGCGTGTATATACAGTGTGTGTGTGTATATACAGTGTGTGTGTGTGAGTGTGTATGTGTGTGTGTGTATGTCATACTCACCTGTCTGCAGGGTCCGGGTGCCATGCCTGCTTCCAGCTCCTGTCCCGGTACCGCCGCTCTGGCTGTGTGCAGTCTCCCCGGGGCACGTACGAAGCTTGCAGGACCTGGCGGTGGATCACCTGATGCAGTCACCTGACGCATCAGCTGATCGATTCTCGTGGTGTCGCCGGCTTTTTCGCGCCCGGCCGGCTATCAGCTGATCCTGCCGTCAGGGGACTTCATCAGCTGATTACCGGCAGCTCCTGCAGTGATGGGCCAGGATCAGACTCCGCTGCAGGAGCTGCCGGTAATCAGCACAGACGTGAGTATTTATTTATTTATTTTTTTTTTTTTGCACTGATGCTTCAGCTGATTGTATAATCGGCTTTTATACAATCAGCTGATGTGTGATGTGATTCACGTCCTTTAACCTGACACATCATCTGATCGCTTGGCCTTCCAGCAAACCGATCAGATGATATTGGATCCGGATTGGACGGCGCGGGACCCTTGACCCAGGATTACTGCGGAGGGGGGTTTATTTCAATAAAGATGGAGTCACTAATTGTGTTGTGTTTTATTTCTAATAAAAATATTTTTCTGTGTGTTGTGTTTTTTTTTTTATCTTTACTAGAAATTCATGGTGGCCATGTCTAATATTGGCGTGACACCATGAATTTCGGGCTTAGGGCTAGCTAATAATATACAGCTAGCCCTAACTCCATTATTACCCAGCGAGCCACAGTCACCAGGGTAGCTGGAAGAGTGGGATACAGCTCCAGAAGATGGCGCTTCTATGAAAGCGCCATTTTCTGGGGTGGCTGCGGACTGCAATTCGCAGTGGGGGTGCCCAGAAAGCTTGGGCACCCTTCACTGTGGATTCCAATCCCCAGCTGCCTAGTTGTACCCGGCTGGACACTAAAATTAGGCGAAGCTTACGTCATTTTTTTTTTAAATTATTTCATGAAATTCATGAAATAATTAAAAAAAAAAAGGGCTTCTCTATATTTTTGGTTCCCAGCCGGGTACAAATAGGCAGCTGGGGGTTGGGGGCAGCCTGTACCTGCCTGCTGTCCCCGGCTAGCATACAAAAATATGGCGAAGCCCATGTCATTTTTTTTTTCTTTTTGGGTAAAAAAACTGCATACAGTCCTGGATGGAGGATGCTGAGCCTTGTAGTTCTGCAGCTGCTGTCTGCTCTCCTGCATACACTAGTGAATGGAGGATGCTGAGCCTTGTAGTTCTGCAGCTGCTGTCTGCTCTCCTGCATACACTAGTGAATGGAGGATGCTGAGCCTTGTAGTTCTGCAGCTGCTGTCTGCTCTCCTGCATACAATGAACATTTTGAATAAGGAAATGACATCAGACCTTTTTTTTTTTTTCATCAACAATCTTTAATGGCATTGTGCACTGATTAAAAACGCAGTGAGCAAAAACGCAGCAAAAAGGGCACCAAATCGCGGCAAAAACGTGACATGCAGCACCGCAGGTGACAGAGCAGAGCAAGTTGGTGACATGTTCTGCTCTGACACATAGTGTGCTGCATGTCACTGTATCCACTCTGGGACTTGTTGTGCAGGTGACCGGATGATACATGTCACTAACTTGCTCCACTCTGTGACTTCTGCTGCATTGTTCCAACTGTATACACTCTCACCTGAACAAGTCTCAGAGTGGGGCAGTTAGTGACATGTATCATCCGGTCACCTGCACAACAAGTCCCAGAGTGGTGAAAGATAATGACATGCAGCACACTATGTGTCAGAGCATGTCACTGTATCCACTCTGGGACTTGTTGTGCAGGTGACCGGATGCTACATGTCACTAACTGCCCCACTCTGTGATTTCTGCTGCATAGTACCAACTGTATACACTCTCACCTGCACAACAAGTCCCATAGTGGAGACAGTTAGTGACATGTAGCATCCGGTCACCTGCACAACAAGTGCCAGAGTGGAGAAAGATAGTGACATGCAGCACACTATGTGTCAGAGCAGAGCATGTCACTGTCTCCACTCCGCTGACCTCACAGCCCGTACACGCTGCGATGGATGCAGGGGGACACAGAACAAGTAATCGGCCGACACTGGAGTCATCTGATTACTTGGGATGAATTGAGCAGTAAAATGCTCTGGTGCTCGATGGGCGAAGCCCATGCCGATTTTTTTTAAAAAAAATTCATTAAAAATAAAAAAACAAAAAAAATCACATTGTTTGTGGGCTCCCGCTGCATTTTCTATTGCTAAGGGTAACCAAAGCAGCTACTGGCTGCTAGCCCCCGCTGCTTGGTGTTACTTTCACTGGCAATAGAAATGCAGGGAAGCATTTTTTTTTTTATAAAGGTTTTTCCCTGAAAACGTTTTTAAGAAAATGACGTGGGCTTCGCCATATTTTTGTATGCTAGCCAGGTACAGCAGGCAGCTACGGGCTGCCCCGAACCCCCAGCTGCCTAGTTTTACCCGGCTGGGAACCAAAAATATAGAGAAGCCCTTTTTTTTTCATGAATTTCATGAAATAATTAAAAAAAAAAAAATGATGTGGGCTTCACCAAATTTTTGAGTCCAGCCAGGTACAACTAGGCAGCTGGGGATTGGAATCCACAGTGCAGGGTGCCCAAACTTTCTGGGCCCCCCACTGCGAATTGCAGTCCACAGCTGCCCCAGAAAATGGCGCTTTCATAGAAGCGCCATCTTCAGGCGCTGTATCCAACTCTTCCAGTGGCCCTGGTGGCAGGTGGCACGCTGGGTAATAAGGGGTTAATACCAGCTATGTTTTACCAGCTGGTATAAAGCCCGAGATTCTTAATGTCAGGCCAAGTTTAACCTGGCCATTAAGAATCTCCAACAAAGGGTTTAAAAAAAAAAAAAAGGCATCACACAGAGAAAAATACTTTATTAGAAATAAATACACAGACACAGTAGGGACTCCATGTTTATTACTCCCTCTCACCCCTCCACGATGGAGAGATTTCTGTACTGACCATGCCAGGAGAGAGCGAGGAAAAGAGAGCGAGCAGGGGGGGGGAGAAGAGAGCGAGCGGGGGGGGGAGAAGAGAGGGGGGGAGAAGAGAGAGGGGGGGGGTGAAGAGAGAGAGGGGGGGAGAAGAGAGAGAGGGGGGGAGAAGAGAGAGAGGGGGGGAGAAGAGAGAGAGGGGGGGAGAAGAGAGAGAGGGGGGGAGAAGAGAGAGAGGGGGGAGAAGAGAGAGAGGGGGGGAGAAGAGAGAGAGGGGGGAGAAGAGAGAGGGGGGGAGAAGAGAGAGGGGGGGGAGAAGAGAGCGAGGGGGGGAGAAGAGAGCGAGGGGGGGAGAAGAGAGAGAGGGGGGAGAAGAGAGAGAGGGGGGGAGAAGAGAGAGAGGGGGGAGAAGAGAGAGGGGGGAGAAGAGAGAGGGGGGGGAGAAGAGAGAGAGGGGGGAGAAGAGAGAGAGGGGGGAGAAGAGAGAGAGGGGGGGAGAAGAGAGAGGGGGGGAGAAGAGAGAGGGGGGGGAGAAGAGAGCGAGGGGGGGAGAAGAGAGCGAGGGGGGGAGAAGAGAGAGAGGGGGGAGAAGAGAGAGAGGGGGGGAGAAGAGAGAGAGGGGGGAGAAGAGAGAGGGGGGGAGAAGAGAGAGGGGGGGGAGAAGAGAGAGAGGGGGGGAGAAGAGAGAGAGGGGGGGAGAAGAGAGAGAGGGGGGAGAAGAGAGAGAGGGGGGGAGAAGAGAGAGAGGGGGGAGAAGAGAGAGGGGGGGAGAAGAGAGAGGGGGGGGAGAAGAGAGCGAGGGGGGGAGAAGAGAGCGAGGGGGGGAGAAGAGAGAGAGGGGGGTGAAGAGAGAGAGGGGGGGAGAGAGAGAGAGGGGGGGAGAAGAGAGAGAGAGGGGGGAGAAGAGAGAGGGGGGGAGAAGAGAGAGAGGGGGGAGAAGAGAGAGAGAGGGGGGGTAGAAGAGAGAGAGGGGGCAGAGAAGAGAGTGGGGAAAGAAGGGGGTGGCAGAGGTGCTCTGTCACCAACTGTCTCCACTCTGTGACTTGTGGTGCAGGTGACAGAGTGCAGACAGTTGGTCCCATGCAGCAGGACAGATGGCAGAGCACAGCGGTGACATGCCTGTCAGTGTCTTGCTGCGTCATGCATTGCTGCTGGGAGGAGCACACGATCACACTGCCCGACACCGGCCGCTCTCCTGACATCGCAGCAGAGCGGGTGGGTGGACAGTGTGATCACATACTTATGTGCAGGGGGGGATTCAGCTGAAGACCCCCCCACCGGAACTGCACACTGGCGCCCCGTGCCTCACCATCTGCAGGACGCCGGCTCCACAGTGACGTCCTCCGGATCCTCCCCTCGATGCTGGGCTGTGATGTGCGGTAGTCACCGCCCACAGCCCTGTCACTCAATCTGAGT